>NW_013761115.1:0-916 GCF_000517525.1 Limulus polyphemus
GCCAGCTCTTGCAGACTCTCCCCTTTAGCACGGACTCTCGTCCTAAACCTAGCCCTGTAGACTTCTGACTGATTTTGGGTTCCATGCCTGAGTTCTAGAGCCGCTACCAGTACTCTATAGTTGTGCCTGTCGTCTGCTGACAACTGTCCAAGTATTTCTAGTGGTTGTCCATTCAAGCTCGTTGCCAGATATACTGCTTTTTGCTCCTCTGTCCACCCATTTATTTCTGCCAGGAGCTCAAATTGTGCTCTATATGCTTCCCAGGGTGCCTTCCCATCGAATTCCTGTGACTTCCTTCATATTAGTTCACCCCTATTGCTGACATTCATTGTCTGGGGCTGATTAAGTCGATGGTTAATGTATCCTCCTTGTGTAAAAGACAATAAATCATCCTTTAATGTATTCAATTTGCTTTTAAATTTACTAATGTTTTCCGTTTGTACTTCTTGTTTCCTTTCTTGTTCCAGTTGCCACTGCTGTAGTCTCTTTTTCTTGTTTCTTTTCTTTTTCCTCCAACAACTGCTGTAATTTCTATTGTTTATTTTGTTGTTCAAGCTGCCAATGTTGCATGTTTTCTTGCAACTGCTGTTGTCTCTCTTCTTGTTTCTTTTCTTTTTCCTCCAACAACTGCTGTAATCTCTCTTGTTTATTTTGGTGTTCCAGCTGCCACTGTTGCAGGTTCTCTTGCAACTGCTGTTGTCTCTCTTTTTCTTTCTTTTCTTTTCCCTCCAACAACTGCTGTAATCTCTCTTCTTGTTTTTTTTCTTGTTCTTCTTGTTTCTTTTGCTGTTCTTGTATTGCTGCCAACAAATCTGCTAAGCTGTAGTTTGATTTGCCGCTTCTCGTTTCCATTTTTTTTTTCATCCCACTCCCTGACACCAATTTGTTATGCCTCCGTTCGTTAGTTAATTTTAGT
>NW_013761116.1:0-914 GCF_000517525.1 Limulus polyphemus
AACTAGTATCGTTCTATGTCCCACTGTTGACTTTTTCTGCAGCCAAAATGTTAATTCACTCATCTATTTACAACATATCTACATGTGTTTTTTTAAGTCCGAGTGGATTAAATAGGTCCAAATAGCTAGTATCGTTCTATGACCCACTGTTGACTTTAGTCTGCAGTCGTGTTAATTAACTCATCTATTTACAACATATCTACATGTGTTTTTTAAGTCCGAGTGGATTAAATAGGTCCAAATAGCTAGTATCGTACTATGACCCACTGTTGACTTTAGTCTGCAGCCAATGTGTTAATTAATTCATCTATTCACAAAATATCTACATTGGTTTCCAAAATTCCGACTGGATTAAATAGGACCCAATTGCTAGTATCGTTCTACGACTCACTGTTGACTTTAGTCTGCAGTCAATGTGTTAATTAACTCATCTATTTACAACATAACTACATGTGTTTCCTTAAGTACGAGTGGATTAATTAGGACACAATAGCTAGTATAGTTCTATGACCCACTGATAACTTAAGTCAGCAGCCAATATGTTAATTAAGTCATCTATTTACAACAAATATACATGTGTTTCCTTAAGTCCGAGTGGATTAAATTGGAAAAAATAACTGGTATCCTTCTATGACCAACTGTTGACTTTATTCTACAGCCAATGTGTTAATTAACTCATCTATTTACAACATATCTACGTGTGTTTCCATAAGTCCAACAGGATCAAATAGGTCCTAGTAACTAGTATCGTTCTGTGACCCACTGTTAACTTTAGTCAGCAGCCAATGTGTTAATTAACTCATCTATTTACAACATATCTACATGTGATTCCATAATTCCGACTGGATTAAATAGGACCCAATTGCTAGTATCGTTTTACGACTCACTGTTGACTTTAGTCTGCAATCAATGTG
>NW_013761117.1:0-913 GCF_000517525.1 Limulus polyphemus
TGACTTGTATGATTTCCAGTTTGCAGATTAACAGAGTACTAAAGTTAATCTGTCCTTATGTTGATAACAGAATTCTGCCTGACTGTTGCCATAAAGAGGAAATACCTAATGGTGTATGTGACAGGTCAACTTCTCAACCTTTCTCACTCGTGTCATGACACACTCTCTACAACAACTTGTGTCTGGCACTCTGTATCACACATCAATTCGTACCATGCTACACTCTCTACAACAACTTGTGTCTGGCACTCTGTATCACACATCAATTCGTCCCATTCTACACTCTCTACAACTTGTGTCTGGCACTCTGTATCACACATCAGTTCGTCCCATTCTACACTCTGTACAACACATCAATTCGTACCATTTTACACTCTTTACAACACATCAATTCGTCCCATGCTACACTCTGTACAACACATCAATTCGTCCCATGCTGCACTCTGTACAACACATCAATTCATCCTATGCTACACTCTGTACAACACATCAATTCGTCCCATTCTACACTCTGTACAACACATCAATTCGTCCCATTTTACACTCTGTACAACACATCAATTCATCCTATGCTACACTCTGTACAACACATCAATTCGTCCCATTCTACACTCTGTACAACACATCAATTCATCCTATGCTACACTCTGTACAACACATCAATTCGTACCATGCTACACTCTGTACAACACATCAATTCGTATCATGATACACTCTGTACAACACATCAATTCGTCCCATTCTACACTCTGTACAACACCTCAATTCGTCCCATATTACATAACAGCTACGATATTAAACATATGTACCCAGACTCAAACAAATACAGGAAACTTTTAGACAAACGGATCAAAGAAATTTTTGTAAAAGTTTCAAAATAAACAGCTTTTAGTCTAACATGAATCATGTAAGT
>NW_013761118.1:0-914 GCF_000517525.1 Limulus polyphemus
TATCCTAATCCAGTGTGTGTATGTATGTACAGTCGATACAAACTACAAACTTGCTACTATATATTCTATTAAATTATAATTACATTCAATAAACGTATTGTTCACAACAACTACACAAAATGGGTAAATCATGAAGAATCATCTTTTTATAAATGCATTACAATTATCTGAAATGATGTTTATACAATATGAAAATTTCAATCAGAAATAAATATTTAAATACCGTTACCACATTACATGAACAAAAAATGTAAATGAGAAAAAGTAAAAGAAATGCTGTGAATCAATATAATTTTCTAGAACGAGTCTTATTGTTTTGAGGACTAGCCTGAATCTTGTCAAAGGCAAAGGGGAGCTAAACAAATATTAAAATTGTGGGAAATTAATATACTTCCATCAGAAAATTTTGTACATCAATATAGTTATAGATATATGCTGGTATTCTTGTAAAACATTTTTAAAGGAAACAAACAAAAAAGTGTCATTTGTATAAGTGCTTTGTTTTTGTTTTAAGTAAGATTATTTGTTCTAAAATGACAATCACATTTGCTCTAAACAAAGTAATGAAATCGAAACATTACTATCCATGTAACGCCATTAAGCTTATGGTACTCTAATGCTAAATGTCAGAATTTAATCTGTTGTGAAACACGCGTATTTGACGCTGGAGAGCTTTTTGTTTGAGGTTTATGAAATAAACAAAAAATATTGTGTAACCCATTTGGAATTTTTTTATCTAGAACGTATGGAAATGATCACGTTATGCTTTTCAAATAAGCTTTATTCATATTTAAAGATATGACTGCATTAAAAATTAAAATGTCACAATACCTTTACTACAAGTAAAAGATGAAAATCTTAGTTAGAAAAAACTCAAGTGTTTCAAAAGAGCTGTTATCATTCACAAGAAATTA
>NW_013761119.1:0-1988 GCF_000517525.1 Limulus polyphemus
CGTCCACAAACTATATCATCTTACACAAATATGTCTTCCACAAACAATATCATCTTACACAAACATGTCTTCCACAAACTATATCATCTTACACAAACATGTCTTCTACAAACAGTATCATCTTACACAAACATGTCTTCCACAAACAATATCTTACACAAACATGTCTTCCACAAACAATATCATCTTACACAAACATGTCTTCTACAAACAGTATCATCTTACACAAACATGTCTTCCACAAACAATATCATCTTACACAAACATGTCTTCCACAAACAATATCATCTTACACAAACATGTCTTCACAAACAATATCTTACACAAACACGTATTCCACAAACAATAACATCCTATACAAACATGTCTTTGACAACCATTTGATGCAACAAAATTACACCTTTCAGAATAATACTATGTTACAAAAACATGCATTACATTAACAAATCATGTTGTGTAATGATGTTACATTAATAAATCAGCCTGTGTAATGATGTTACATTAACAAATCATTGTGTAATGATGTTACATTAATAAATCATCCTGTGTAATGATGTTACATTAACAAATCATCCTGTGTAATGATGTTACATTAACAAATCATCCTGTGTAATGATGTTACATTAATAAATTATCATGTGTAATGATGTTACATTAATAAATCATCCACTGACCTACAGCACACGTTATTTTATACCATACTGATGATACAGGTTTAAATTCGCTCGGTACCACTAAATATTTCGTGTACTCTAAGCTGTGAGTAAGTCACAAGAGTGACAGTCAATGTATTAGCGTGTATGGTGGTGTTAGGGTGCTGCTGCTGGCCGGCTGTCTCATCTCACTAGTTAACAATTAGGGACTAGGGGCGGCGGTAGGTAGATGCCCTTCGATGGCTCAACAGTATTTCTAAGGGTTTGTAAGAAAACCCAGTGTGTAGGTTTTCGCTAAACAACATCAAGCAATCTTAGTAACCTTGCCATAAACACAATTACATCGTCAACTCTATGCACACCTACAAGGTGTTCCATATGTAATCTAGTCTCAGAGACTGAACTAACAGCACCATTTAAGGCGAGTGAAAGAAACGAGATTATCGGATTAGTTTCTATCGTAATAACTATGTAGCTGAGACATCCTTATCTTGTTTTTATATTCGTTATTACGTTTTGAAAACAAGGCGAGTGACAGCTACAGACGGTTCTCTGTTTGCACGTGAAATCACTGAACGAAGATTATCCACACTTTAAGTGGATTAACGTTGTTTAGACACTCGTCTAATCTGGAAACACGATTATCTCCCCGAGATATCAACATCTAAAGTTAGCCAATCTGTTACGTCAGTCAAAGGACGAAAGCACCTTTATATGTGATATCATTGTACAGGATGTTCTATTAATGTGACATCATTATACAGGATGTTCTATTAATATAACATCATTGTACAGGATGTTCTATTAATGTGACATCATTATACAGGATGTTCTATTAATATAACATCATTGTACAGAATGTTTTATCAACGCGACGTCATTATAAAGGATGTTTACAGGATGTTTTTGTAACGTGACATCATTATACATCATCATCTCTAGCCACAAAAGTGACTTGTACTGTAGGTCAGTTCATCATCTCTAGCCGACCTACAGTACAAGTCACTTTTACACAGCACAAGTCACTTTACATCATCATCTCTAGCCACTTAGGTCAGTGGCTAGAGATGATGATGTAAAGTGACTTGTACTGTAGGTCAGTGGCTAGAACTGATGATGTAAAGTGACTTGTACTGTAGGTCAGTGGCTAGAGATGATGATGTAAGGTGACTTGTGCTGTAGGTCAGTGGCTACAAATGATGATGTAAAGTGACTTGTACTGTAGGTCAGTGGCTACAAATGATGATGTAAAGTGACTTGTACTGTAGGTCTGTGGCTAGAACTAATGATGCAAAGTGACTTGTACTGTAGGTCAGTGGCTAGAACTGATGATGT
>NW_013761120.1:0-914 GCF_000517525.1 Limulus polyphemus
TAGTTACAGAATTTATAACCACCATACTCATCTTTAGCCTTACTTGTTACAACTACTCCGTGAACACCTAGGTGTAACTCTAGTTACCGAATTTATAACCACCATACTCATCTTTAGCCTTACTTGGTACAACTACTCCATTAACACTTAGGTTTAACTCTTGTTACCGAATTTATAACCCCATACTAATCTTTAGCGTTATTTGGTATAGCAACACCACGAACACCTAGGTGTAACTCTAGTTACCGAATTTGTAACCACCATACTCATCTGTAGCGTTACATGGTACAACAACTCCACGAATACCTAGGTGTAACTCTAGTTACCGAATTTATAACCACTATTCTCATCTTTAGCTTTACTTGGCACAACTACTACATGAACACCTAGGTGTAACTATAGTTACCGAATTTATAACCACCATACTCATCTTTAGCGTTACTTGGTACACCTACTCCACGAACACCTAGGTGTAACTCTAGTTACCGAATTTATAACCACCATAATCATCGTTAGCTTAATTTGGTACAACAACTCCACGAACACCTAGGTGTAACTCTAGTTACCGAATTTGTAACCACCATACTCGTCTTTAGCCTTACTTGGTAAAACTACTCCATTAACATTTAGGTGTATTTCTACTTACCGAATTTATAACCACCATATTCATCTTTAGCCTTACTTCGTACAACTACTCCATAAACACCTAGGTATAACTCTAGTTACCGAATTTATAGTCACCATACTCATCTTTAGCCTTACTTGGCACAACTACTCCATGAACACTTAGGTGTAACTCTAGTTTCAGAATTTATAACCACCATACTCATCTTTAGCCTTACTTGTTACAACTACTCCATGAACACCTAGGTGTAACTCTAGTTACCGAATTAATAACCCCCATACTCATCTGT
>NW_013761121.1:0-917 GCF_000517525.1 Limulus polyphemus
GTTTCTTGTATCAGTAACTTGCAGATATTAATGTTTCAAAATATTATGTAAATATTAATATCAATTTTTAATATTTTCAGTAAGTTGTGTCACGAGATAGTAATTGTTATTACTTATTATTAACAAATTCATAAACTGTAGTTTTGTACATATTGTATTTTATAATTCCTTTTATTTATAGAAACATTAACCCTGATGTTTATAATGAATTTTTCTTTGCTAGTAGAAAGTTCTAGCAACGGAGATATCCATAAACTACATCTAAACTATACAATTAGTTTCATAAGTATTCAAAAAAAGGACTTCATGGAAACAACTACAAATACCCAACATCTGCAATCGTAGAAGAACGAACAGAACTATTTACAGATATTAAACAGACAATATTCAAAGTTGAAATACATCGGAAGCTACAGCGAGAGGCTTACAACCGTTAGTATCTTTCGGACACAATTAAAAGTAGTTAATTTACTAATGCTGTTATTAAGAACATATTAATTATCTTCTGTATTAAACTGACTTATTCTAAAATTTATTATAAGAACAATGGACTGTCTAAACTTATTTATGTTACTTCATTTTTTTTCATATTAAAAAAAAAAAAATCTGTTTAATGGTAGAACAATTTTACTTGTCTAAATTGAAGAAAAGATAATTACTTCTATATTAGAAAATGCTCACCGTTCTATGTCGTTGTAGAAAAAAGTGGCGTCAGAAGGCTTGAAGAGTGCCTCCCCCCCCCTCTAATGAGATGAACTTCTTTTGACGTGTCCACATCTCATCCTTCGACTTAACGAGTCATTTGTGTCATCTGCCCAACCTAGATGGTCTTCAAACTCAAGTACTCCCTGTATGGTGAACCAGAGCAGGAATTTAAAGATCAATCTTTGGACTTAAGAGCATAAACAATTTGTCCT
>NW_013761122.1:0-914 GCF_000517525.1 Limulus polyphemus
ACAAGGTAATGAGTAATTGAACTGCAGTCAGCGAGTGTGTAAATGAGCTGAGTATTGTTGAAGTCGAGCACGTGAGACGTTCGTTGAGAATTATAGCGCGACTGTTGAAATTAAGTGTATCGCAAAGTTATATTCAGAAAGAGTAAACCAGATTTATTTATGAAAGGACTTGTGTCGCTAAAGTTTCGTCGGAACGAATTTACGGAAAATTAATTAACGACTAGAGACGTAACAAATTGGAGTCAGAAGTGGGATAGAAAATTAAAAAAAAGAAGAAGAAGATGGAAACGAGAGGCGGCAAATCAAACTACAGCTTAGCAGATTTGATGGCAGCAATACAAGAACAGCAAAAAAAAACTAGAAGAACGAGAAGAGAAATTACAGCAGTTGTTGGAGGAAAAAAAAAGAAACAAGAAGAACGAGAAGAGAAATTACAGCAGTGGTTGGAGGAAAAAGAAAAGAATCAAGAAGAGAGACAACAGCAGTTGCAAGAAAATCTGCAACAATGGCAGCTCGAACAGCAAAATAAACGAGAAATTACAGCAGTTGTTGGAAGGAAAAGAAAAGAAACAAGAAGAGAGATTACAGCAGTGGCAACTAGAATAAGAAAGGAAGCAGGAAGAAAGTATACAACAGTTGCAGGAAAGTCAGCAGCAACTACAGAAAAGTCAACTACAGTGGCAAGAAGTACAAATGGAAAACATTAGTAAATTAAAAGCGAATTAGACACGTTAAAGGACGATTTATTGTCTTTTACACAAGGAGGATACATTAACCATTGACTTAATCAGCCCTAGACAATGACAAGCCCTATCCAGACCCTGCAGCTAAACTCTAATGCAGACATATTCAGTCCCGTTAGAAGTCACATCCAAGATATGAATGTGAGTACTAGGATTGATCCAGTATGAAGG
>NW_013761123.1:0-1633 GCF_000517525.1 Limulus polyphemus
AGCTTGTATACATATTATTTTTCTTTCTATACTATTTTACTCAAGTTTATTTCAGTAGCGAGACACTTCTGGTAAATGTTATTTTTGTTTCAATAGTACTGGAGTTAATATTGTTTCCTCTGGACACTGTTAGCATAGATTACTTTTGTTTCCATAGGGCTAGAGTCGAGTTTGTTTGTCAGTCGACACAGTTTGGTTTAAAATTATTTTTCTTCTGAACTGCTGGAATCAAGTTTATTTCAGTGTTCACACAGTTTCAATAAATGATATGGAGTCACGTTTATTTTAGACACAGTCTAAATAAATGTTCTTTCTGTTTCTACACTGTTCGGTTCAGGTTTGTTTCTGATTCAACACAGTTTCGGTAAATGATTTCTGTTTCAATCCTATAAGAGCTACATTAGTTTTTGTCTCGAGAAAGTTTGGATAAATGTTATTTTTGTTTCTATAGTGCTAGTGTTAAATTTGTTTTAGTGTGGACACAGTTTTGATAAATTTTAATTTTGTTTTATGCTGGCTTGGTTAATTTTGTATCAATGTCTACACGGTGGATATTATTTTTATTTGTATACTACTGAAGTATAATTTGGTTAAATGTTTATTTTATTTCTATATTGTTGGAGTCAAGCTTCTTTCAGTTTCTATATATTTTCAATAATTTTTTTTTCTATAGTGCTGGAAGCAGGTTTGTTTCAGTAGCAAAACAGTTTTGGTAAATGTTATTTTCTTACTACAATGCAGGAGTCAAGTATGTTTCAGTGTTGGCACAGTTTGCATGAATGTTATTTTAACTTTTATACTGATTGAGTCAAGTACGTTTCAGTGTCGACATAGTTTACATAAATGGCGTTTTGTTTATAAAGTGCTGGGTTCGAGTTTGATTCGCTGTCGATAAAGTTTGAATAAATATTTTTGTTACGATACCAAAACAAACTTGACACCAATAATATAGAAATAAAATAACGTTGATGCAAACTGGGTCGACACTAAACCAAACTTGATTCCAGTGCTATAGAAACAATTAACATAAATCCAACCTGTGTCAACATTAAAACAAACGTCAATCCGACAATATTTAAATTAAAATAACATTTATTCAAACTTAATTCCAGCTCCGTAGAAAAATCAAATAAAGATTATACAGATTGTGTCAACACTGAAATGAACTTGATTCCAGTAGTATATAAACAAAAATAAGATTTATACAAACTACGTTGACACTGAAAAAGATTTAACTCATGTAGTATAGAAACAAAAATAACGTTTATACAATCTACATCAACAATAAAATAATCTTGACTCCAGTAGTCATGAAATAAAAATATGATTTATGCATACTGTAGCCAGACTGACACAAATTTGGCTCCAACAATAAAGAAATAAAATAAGCATTTAAGCAAATTAGACTCCAGCAGTATACAAATAAAAATAACACTTATCCAAACCTGACTTTAGTAGTATACAAACAAAAATAACATTTATCCAAACTGTGTCAACATTGAAATAAACTTGACGCCAACAGTATAAAAAAACGACATTTATCTAAACTTTTTTACACACTCCAGCAGCATAGAGCTTGTATACATATAATGGCTGGAGACGGCTTAGTCTCAAAGTGGGTTCCTCGTCATCG
>NW_013761124.1:0-1569 GCF_000517525.1 Limulus polyphemus
ATGGTGGTTATAAATTCGGTAACTATAGTTACATTTAGGTGTTTATGGAGTAGTTGTACCAAGTAAGGCTAAAGATGAGTATGGTGGTTATAAATTCGGTAACTAAAGTTACATCAAGGTGTTCATGGAGTAGTTGTGCCATGTAAAGCTAAAGATGAGTATGGTGGTTATATATTATGTAACTAGAGTTACTCTAGGTGTTCGTACCATACTCATCTTTAGCCTTACGTGTTACAACTTCTCTTTGAACACCTAGGGGTAACTCTAGTTACTGAATTTATAACCAACATACTCTTCTTTAGCCTCACATGGTACAACTACTCCATGAACACCTATGTGTAACTCTAGTTACTGAATTTATTGCCAACATACTCGTCTTTAGCCTTATTTGGTACAACTGCTCCATGTACACCTAAGTGTAACTCTAGTTACTGAATTTATAACCAACATACTCGTTTTTAGCCTTACTTGGTACAACTACTCCATGTACAACAAGTTAGCGAATGTGTAACGACCATACTTACCTTTAGCCCTACTTGGTACAACAACTCCCTCTAGTTTCCTAATTTATAACCACCATACTCATCTTTAGCCTTACTTGTTACAACTACTCTTTGAGCACCTAGGTGTAATTCTAGGTACTGCATGTGTAACCATACACCTAGGAGTTGGTGGAGTAGTTGTAACAAGTAAAGCTAAAGATGAGTATGGTGGTTATAAATTCTTTAACTATAGTTACACCTATGTGTTCATGGAGTAGTTGTACCAAGTAAGGCTAAAGATGAATATGGTGGTTAGAAATTTGGTAACTCGAGTTAAACCTAAGTTTTCATGAAGTAGTTGTACCAAGAAAGACTAAAGATGAGTATGGTGGTTATAAATTAGGAAACTAGAGTTACACGTAGGTGTTGATGGAGTAGTTGTAACAAGTAAGGCAAAATATGAGTATGGTGGTTATAAATTCTATAACTATAGTTACACCTAAGTGTTCGTGGAGTAGTTGTACCACGTAAGGCTAAAGATGAATATGGTTGTTAGAAATTTCGATAACTCGAATTAACCTTAGTTTTCATGAAGTAGTTGTACCAAGTAAGACTAAAGATGACTATGGTGGTTATAAATTCTGTAACTAGAGTTACACGTAGGTGTTCGTGGAGTTGTTGTAACAAGTAGGGCTAAAGGTAAGTAAGGTGGTTACACAAGCGCTAACTTGATGTACATGGAGTAGTTGTACCAAGTTAGGCTAAAGACGAGTATGTTGGTTATAAATTCAGTAACTAGAGTTATACCTAGGAGTTCATGGATTAGTTCTACCAAGTAAGGCTAAAGAAGAGTATGTTGGCTATGAATTCAGTAACAAGAGTTACACATAGGTGTTCATGGAGTAGTTTTACCAAGTAAGGCTAAAGAAGAGTATGTTGCTTATAAATTCAGTAACTAGAGTTACACCTAGGTGTTCATGGAGTAGTTGTACCAAGTAAGGCTAAAGATGAATTTGGTGGTTATATATTCGGTAACTAGAGTTACACATAGGAGTTCATGGAGTAGTTGTACCAAGTAAGGCTAATG
>NW_013761125.1:0-1380 GCF_000517525.1 Limulus polyphemus
AAGACAGAAGATGTGAATCAGAAAGGGTATATATACATCTTTATAAAGATAGAAGATGTGAGTGGGAAGATGTGAATCAGAAAGGGTATATATATACATCTATATTAAGACAGAAGAGGTGTTAAGGAAGATATGTACAGCGGTGTACGTGCACCTAAACAAGATACGAATGTGTTAGCTCTGTGCAAACAAAGAAGTAATTCTGAACTTGGGTCTTATAAAGAATTTGTTGCCCAACCGACACGTGCGTGGCAAGTGTTCATGTGCACTTCAAAACATCCCATTTTAAAGATTGGGTGTCAGTCTGTTAAAGTTAAGTATTCCAAGCGATCGTATCGAAACGAAACCGCTGATGTAGGCCTAAGGTTGAAACATTGTTTTAAAAAAATAAATATACGAAGTTCGTGCAAGAGCAACTTTTTGCTATGTGTTCTTCAGTAGTGTTAATACTTTGTGCTATGTGTTCTTCAGTAGTGTTAATACGTCGTGCTACGTTTCTTCAGCAGTGTTAACACTTCGTGCTATGTTTCTTCAGCAGTATTAACACCTCGTGCTATTAATGGCTGGAGACGGCTTGAATGGGTAATGAAGAAAAACTTTAATATAAGTTTAACATAACAGCAAATGTACAACGTTTCGACAAGGTTTTGTCATCATCAGGTACTCGTGCTATGTTTCTTCAGCAGTGTTAACACTTCGTGCTATGTTTCTTTAACGGGGTTAACTTTCACACGTTGCCAGTATCCGACATTAAAATGTGTCTCGCGAATGTTTAACAACGTTTAGTTTGTTCCAAGTTAAAAAAGTCAATGTGTCAAATATGAAGTTGTTGTCATAAAGCTATTATCACAACAAAAATACGATCTATTTCTGCACTCAACTTTGATACGTTGTTTTATTCTCTATTATTCTGTCCACGTTTTCATATTAACACTCTCTTACTACAGAACGCGGATTTCAAGCTGATTTCCGGATGAATCTGACGGAACCACTGCTATGCTATTGTTTCTGGTGTTACAATAAACAGTTTATCAGCGCATTTTGGGATTAGACCCCTTTTTTTTGTTTCCTTACAGATCCATGTCTGGGAGTGGAATGTCCTTCTAACCAAGTTTGTCAGTTGGACGACAACCGAAACCCAATATGTCGATGTAATGCCATTTGTTCTCGAAATTTCCTACCCGTGTGCGGCTCTGATGGGAAGACCTACACAAACGAATGTATTCTACGCGTGGCGGCGTGCAAGTCGCGAAGAAGTCTCAGAATAATCTATATGGATAAATGTAGCGAAGGTAGGATATAAAGTTTCCAAACAACACAATAATATCAAATACTATAATGATGAAAACACTTTACGCTTCAGCTATTACAATAGTAACT
>NW_013761126.1:0-1594 GCF_000517525.1 Limulus polyphemus
GACATCGAAGTAGAAGGAACGAAAATAAAACGAGGATAGGCTTCACTAAAGCCAAAGTCTTATCTAGCATACATAATTCGTCTCTACAATACGTTACACGGACAGTGTTACACACATGTTTATGTATCTTTTAAAGACATCTCTTCGGATACTAATTAGCCATTATCCTACACTACTTTTACACGAAGCTCCTAAGACACGTCTATAATATAATTAATA
Source organism: Limulus polyphemus (assembly GCF_000517525.1). Classification (NCBI taxonomy): domain Eukaryota; kingdom Metazoa; phylum Arthropoda; class Merostomata; order Xiphosura; family Limulidae; genus Limulus; species Limulus polyphemus. Next base: position 220 of record NW_013761126.1, read on the forward strand.
GAATAATGAGAATCAAAATATCAAACAATATCTAAACTATAAATCCACACTGACGAATTTCAATTTGCGGTTGTTTTTATGAAAGGTTTTCTTTTTCAATATATATATATATATATTAATTATAAGTGTAAATAACGGTTTCAACCCGAACAGAACGATGCAAAATAATAAGTTGTTTTAGTTACAAAGTACCGCAGTGAGACATGGTTGTTTTAGTCACAAAGTACCACAGTGAGACGTAGTTGTTTTAGTCACAAAGTACCAGAGTGAGACGTAGTTGTTTTAGTAACAAGCAACACAGTGAGACGTAGATGTTTTAGTAACAAGCAACACAGTGAGACGTAGTTGTTTTAGTTATAAAGTACCACAGTGAGACGTAGGTGTTTTAGTCACAAAGTACCACAGTGAGACGTAGTTGTTTTAGTAACAAGCAACACAGTGAGACGTAGGTGTTTTAGTTAGAATGTACCACAGTGAGACGTAGGTGTTTTAGTCACAAAGTACCACAGTGAGACGTAGGTGTTTTAGTAACAAGCAACACAGTGAGAAGTGGTTGTTTTAGTTATAAAGTACCACAGTGAGACGTAGTTGTTTTAGTCACAAAGTACCACAGTGAGACGTAGTTGTTTTAGTCACAAAGTACCACAGTGAGACGTAGGTGTTTTAGCCACAAAGTACCACAGTGAGACGTAGGAGTTTTAGTTAATCTGTATGTACCACAATAAGACGCAGTTGTTTTAGTCACAATGTACGACAATAAGACAGTGTTTTAGGTACAAAGTAGCGTAGCAAGACGTAGTTGTTTTAGTTGAAAATTTGAGCTTCAGTGCACTGTAATAATAACTAGTTGTTAAGAATGTATTAGAGGATATTGTCACAAAAATATAACAAGATTTTACTTATCATTAAGTTAAAGAGGCTACGAATATTGAACGCTAACAAATAAAACATGGTCGAGTCGATAAAATAGTTTTTTCTTTTTTTGTTTAAGTTTTTCTTTACCGGCTGGGTCTTTAGAAACTATATTAGCTATATGGCACAACATGAGTTTATAAAACTTAAGAGTGAAACGTGAATGTCTGTGGCGAAAAAACTGGCTTCTATACACTACAGGTTAGCGGAAAACTGTTATAATAACATATGACGTTTCGCTCTACAGAAGTCATTAAATATACTTTTGTGTCAAATATGCATATATATATATATATATATATTTATTTATAAATACACACATACATACATGCTTTTAATTTTAAACCACATAAATAGTTTAGCTAAAAATTGTAATTCAGTCTGTACCATAGACAAAAAAACCTGAACAATTATTCTAAACCACCAACACAAACCATATTTTCTGTATCACAAGCACATAGAA
>NW_013761127.1:0-913 GCF_000517525.1 Limulus polyphemus
GCCCACACGGTTGAAAGGGGCGAGCATGTTTGGTGTGACGGGGATTCGAACCCACGACCCACAGATTGCGAGTCGAGCGCCCTAATCACCTGGCCATGCCGGGCCAGATGAGGGATCAGCCAGATAGACGGTTAATGCATTTATAACTGAGTTACAAAAATAATGAAAAGAGCTTTGATATGTTTGAAAAATAAAAATAAATGACAAATATCTAAAATGTAATAAAATTGGAATGATTTTAGTCCAGCGTGGTCAAGATGCCACTGAGTGAAAGAATACAAAAGACACGTGAATACTTTCATTTAAAAAGTTTCATTAAAACAAATATTTACATTATCATATCCCGAATATTGTTTTGAATTAATATTTCATAACACACATTATTTCTGCTTCTGTTTAGAATTTCAGTGTTGAGGTGTTGTTCTCTACCTGAACATGAAGTATCTACAAAATATTGAAAGAGCATTTTACTCAGGAATAATATATTAATTAGGCCTATAAACGTGTAACTAGATAATCTTGTTAAACGTAGAAGTACAATATGACACGTAGAGTTTATTTAAAGGAAGTAGAGAAAATATCATCACCAAATCTTTACGGACAATACAAATAAAATATGACTAACACATCTTCTTAATGGCGGTACAAATAAGTTATGACCAACAGATATTCTTTAAGGGCAGCCCAAATCAAACATAATATCATCAATAGACAATCTTTAAAAATAAGTCAGATAAAATATGACCAAGATATTTTATGTAAAGGTAGTATAAAAAAGTAGTGCCCAACAACTCTTTACATAAAATGTAATCAGCAGATCTTCCCTAAATGCAGTAAGGATAAAATATGACCAGTAAATCTTCTTTAAAGGCAGTACAAACAAAACATGACTAACAGATTTTCGTTAAAAGCA
>NW_013761128.1:0-912 GCF_000517525.1 Limulus polyphemus
ACCTGGCATTCGTTTACGATGCATATTTCTTTTTTCAATGGTCAATCCCCATGTTTCACATTGATTCTTGTCAACTTTAAGTGCTTCTTGACAGGACTTTTCACGTGATTCTATCAATTCCTCTCTCAAAGAATCAAGATCAGCAGCTGCGTCTCTAAAATTCATTTTTGGGTCCTGAAGACGTTTCTGCACTTGATTGACAGATGATAAAAGATTTCTCCAAAAATGCAAAAGTACAAGAAATTCAAATGTAAGCATGCGTTGCAGAATATTATGAGCACCACATTTTGTTTCAGCCGTGTTGCCATTCTCAGTTAATTGCTCTAACAGTCTTAGCAATTCATCCAGTTTTTTCATGTACAACTTTTACTGCATTTTCTCTTGCACCCCACAGTGTTTCTGATTCACACTTGACAGAGATCTTAAGCTCCTGCTGCAGTTCGTCCCATCGAGCAAAGAAATTATAAATGGCTTCAATTATGCTAAATAAGGTAATAACTGTTGTTTCCTGACTTGCAGCATGAAGACATGCTAAGTTCAAACTATGGGTATCACAGTTTATAAACACTGCTTTTGGATTTTTGTTCAGAAATCTTTGTTGAGCGCCTGACAGATGACCTGCCATGACAGCAGCATTATCATAACATTGTAAACAACAATCACTCAATAAAATTTCATCCGCTTCTAATTTTGTGCTTATTGTTTTTTCAATATTGGCAGCGTTTTTTTCATTTATCTGTATAAAATCAATAAATGACTCTTTGACTTCTACTTTTCTTGTCTTCAAGTCAATGTCAACAAACCGAATCACTTGGGTCAATTGCTCACGATAGGCTAAATCAGGTGTGGAATCAAACAGAATACCATAGTATTTGTTTCTACGAATTGCTGACAAACAATAATTTCGCACAT
>NW_013761129.1:0-913 GCF_000517525.1 Limulus polyphemus
GGCTTTTTCTCTAGTTGTTGGATACTTTCCTATTGTTCATTTTCTTTCTCCTCTGATCACTGCTGTATTCTCTCTTCTTGTTCATTTTCTTTCTCCTCCAACCACTCTTATTGTTTATTTTCTTTCTCCTCCAACCACTGCTGTAGTCTCTCTTCTTGTTTATTTTATTTCTCCTCCAACCTCTGCTGTAGTCTCTCTTCGTGTTTATTTTATTTCTCCTCCAACCACTGCTGTAGTCTCTCTTCGTGTTTATTTTATTTCTCCTCCAACCACTGCTGTGGTCTCTCTTCGTGTTTATTTTCTTTCTCCTCCAACCACTGCTGTAGTCTCTCTTCTTGTTTATTTTCTTTCTCATTCAACCACTGCTGCAGTCTCTCTTCTTGCTTCTTTTCTCGTTCTTCCTGTTTCTTTTCTTGTTTATTTTCTCGTTCTTCTTGTTTCTTCTACCCTTCTTGTATTGCTGACATCAAATTTGCTAAGCTGTAGTATGATTTGCCACCTCTTGTTTCCATCTTCTTCTTTTATTTATTTATTTTCTATCCCGCTTCTGAGACCAATTTGTTACGTCTCTGTGTTCGTTTGTTAATTTTCTGTAGAAATTCTTTCCGATAAACCTCAGCGATACAAGTCCTTTCTTAAATAAAACTAGTTTGTTCTTTCTCAACTCAACTTTGCAATACACTTAATTTCCACAGTCACTTTAACTTACACACACGTTATAATTCACAAAGATTCACACACTTTACTTATGGTCACTACCGCGCTTGACTCAATTGTCCATCTCTGTCTGTCTGCAATTCTATTCTGATCAATTAATTTTGCTTTATCTGGCGCACTTATATACAAGAATAGAGGGCGTGTAGAAAAGATCAGAGTTGCCACGAACAGACATGATCCTTCTAGAATATCATGA
>NW_013761130.1:0-1652 GCF_000517525.1 Limulus polyphemus
AAATTGTAAATAGTTTGCCAAATCAGTCAGTAACATGTTTGTCAGAAGTTTAAAATATAATCTTATTCTTTTTCGTCAATTGTCAAAATAAAATGCTTTTACTTATATTTCTTAGTAATATAAATACATACTATGTTGTTGTTGTTGGGCTTAGAATTCTTGTACAGTAGGTGGCTGTGACTTGTTAGCGATAAATTCAACGATAAATAAACAGCATGCACTTCACTTGTTTTCAAAATAATACGCCCCCCAGTGGCACAGCGGTATGTCTGCGGACTTACAACGCTAGAAACCGGGTTTCGATACCCGTGGTGGGCAGAGCACAGATAGCCCTTGTGTAGCTTTGTGCATAATTAAAAACAAACAAAAACAAACAAACAAAATAATATATATATTCGGAACAAGTATAAGGTATGTACAACAAATTATTCACACTGTAGAGATTACAGGCATATCATAAACACTATTTATATTTAGTTCTCTTCTTCTTGTCAAAAGTCTATTTAGGCCTATTCAATTACTTTAGAATTGCAGTTGACAAGCCGAACTGTCTTCGCTATTACTATCGCACTTGTATTCTGTATGTGATTCACTTACAATTGTGGCGAGAGTTACCGTAATCGTTTGGTCTTTTTTCTTCTAAATATCCTATGTTCCTTTTGTTAATGTGCACTAAGGCTGATTCAATTACTTTAAAACCACGCTTTGACGGAATAATTTTTCTTCTTATCTCCTACTATAACATATTAATCGTTAGGCCTATCACTTCTACGGTAGTTAACTTCACGCCGAACTTTTCCTTGGCCGGTAACTTTACTCTTTTTTGTTATTATCTGTCTGTTGTTTTTGCTTGTCTCACACTATTTATATCTTTATCACTTAATCGTCTGCCAGCCTCCTATATTCTCGACCGTCAGTGTATTGCAAGTGATGTTCGATAGTCTTAACATCAATGAATTATTAACAAAACTTCATGCAATTGTCTGCTTTTAACTCTTATTATAACAAGAACTAAACAATAATATATTCATTCACAAAAATAAATTAATCAATAATATGTAAACTAAACAGTCTTTTATATCATGACAATGTTAAAATCTTTGAGCTCTGTCTTAAAATAAGTTATCGTATATCCATCAGCGTGTTAAAGAATGTTTGTCGCTATACATTATGTGATTCACTTCAAAATCCTAAATGTATTTGTGGAATATATGGACCAAATCTGTAGATTTCGTTTATATACCCGGCCTGGCATGGCCAGGTGGTTGGGGCGCTCGACTCGCAACCTGGGGGTCGCGGGTTCGAATCCCCGTCCCACCAGGCATGCTCGCCCTTTCAATCGTGGGGGCATTATAATGTGAAGATCAATCCCACTATTAGTTGGTAAAAGAGTAGCCTAAAAGCTGGCGGTGGGTGGCGATGACTAGCTGCCTTCCCTCTAGTCTTTGTTTGTTTGTAATTAAGTTCAAAGCTACACAATGGGCTATCCGTGCTCTATCCACCAGGGGTATCGAAACCCGACTTCTAGCGTTGTAAGTCCGCAGACATACCGCTGTGTCACTGGGGGCCCCTTTAGTTTTTCACTGCTAAATTAGGGAAGGCTAGCGAAGAGGCCCGGCATGGCCAGGTGGTTAAAGCGCTTGACTCGCAAT
>NW_013761131.1:0-912 GCF_000517525.1 Limulus polyphemus
ATAACGCACCCACGGCTGGAAGGGCGAGCATGTTTGGTGTGAAGGGGATTCGAACCCGCGACCCTCAGATTGTGAATCGAGTGCCCTAACCACCTGGCCATGCCGGAGTTTAAAGTATAAAATATACATATTTTGGCTCATTCTGCATTAATCATAATGTTGCAGGCTATGTTTTTGTTTTGTTCTTAATTTAGATGTTTGTATTACTATTTTACCAGATGGAGTTTTCACGAGCGCGGGGCTTAACGTCTGGAATTTTATTCATAGTGTAGGAAACAATTTCAGTTGCACGAAATAAGCTAGTTACGTTATAATAGATGATTTAATGAGTTATCGGAGGGGGGTGTTGGTTATTTGTTTGTTACAATCACGCAGTTAATCATCAGTTCTACAAAGATACAGGAAAAGTAAGTCAGTAAGTGAAATTGTTGTGTTAGCGTCTACTGTGGACTCGGGTCAATCAGCAAACATTAATTAAGTTAACTTAAGCAAGAAATATTTCGCTTTCGTTTGATTAAATGTTCCTGAGATTTCATTATGTTTTACTGAATAATTCAAAAGTGGCCACGCAACAATAGAAATGATTAGAACAATAATTTAACGAAAGAACCAGTTTAGTGAGTAGCCAATCAGCAGTAACTGAGACCACTTACTTTAGTGGCTAGGCAGGGATTTAGGTGTTAAATATGTTTGGTTTTGAGATAAAATTATCGTCAATTATACTTATTCTTACTGTAACATCCCACCTATTACTTAATGAATGCACACACACAATATTCAGTGGTAGCTATTAACATAATATGTATTATCTTACCCTGGATCACATAGAAGCTGTGCTTAATTTTACCTAGACTCTCTTAGCTTACTCAAGGTTGCCCTGCATCACATAGAAGCTATGCAGTACACTAACTG
>NW_013761132.1:0-1214 GCF_000517525.1 Limulus polyphemus
CATATTCATGGAGAAATTCTTAGAGAAAATACTGTATTGAAAATTCTGCTTTTTGTCTACAAATGACTTAACAATCTCTGAAAGCTTGTGAAATTTTATGAATATAGACAATATATACTAGAAGTTATAGTATGGAAACTATAAAGGTCAATTTTGGGTCACAAACTCAATCGAGTTGACTGAGCCCATAGCGAGAGAGTTACTGTGGTTTTAATAGGACTAGATTATTGTCAGTTTGATTATTACAAGAAATATTCAGAATACTTTTGGTTCTTGTAAATTAGGTGGTAAAATTAAGACATTTCTTTAGGTCCTGAGAAATAAATAACTCCATTCTAGTAAGTCATAGAATTTAATTTTTAATTATTGGAAGCCAGCCAACCTTTTAGTTATATTTAATGGTATACTTGTGTCATACATAGTTCTGTTACTTTGTTGTCAAAAAGTCAAAAAATCTTATCATATTGGAGCTTAAATGGCATGGAGTTGATGGGACAGAATTGTTTAGCAGTGGTGAGGCACTGATGAGTTAGCATCTTCCAAGTGTTCTTAATCGCTTGTGTAGGATACACTTAGGTTGATTATTTCAATACCCACAAATGAATGCCTCCAATTTTGTTTTTATTGTGTTTAATTATTGGTAAAAAATACTTTCTAATGCTGTTTCACTTTCCTATTTTTACTGGATATGTTTTTGCTTAAATCACTGAATTCACAAAGTGCAATATTGACTGAACCTTGTTCTTTTTCATATCTAAAAACACAACAACACAAGGAGATTCTGTAAGCTGTCAACCCATTCCTGTAAGCCTAGTGTTGGTTACAGAAGTAATAATAGTATTTCCAGCTGAATAAATGCCATGTAATGATTTCAGGAAAACTACTTACAAAAGATATTCATGTTGTATTTACTAGATAGCAGTCATTATGATGGTAAGTAGTAACACAGATAGTGATGCACATGTTGACTGTAAGTCTTATCCATGATATTCTGTTTCTTGCTATTAAAACTAGATACCAGTCATTATGATGGTAAGTAGTAACACAGACTGGTGATGTACATGTTGACTGTAAGTCTTATCCATGATATTCTGTTTCTTGCTATTAAAAAACTAGATAGCAGTCATTATGATGGTAAGTAGTAACACAGACTGGTGATATACATGTTGACTGTAAGTCTTATTCATGATATTCTGTTTCTTGCTATTAAAACT
>NW_013761133.1:0-1268 GCF_000517525.1 Limulus polyphemus
GAATAAGAGGAAAACGCGTCTGAAGAAGAGGTTGATTTCGTTATTACCATAAGGGGATTTGGTGTTGAGTTGGAAGACAATATGTGTTCAAGACCTTCTAGTGTTAACTTGTTGAGTGGTGCATTTCTCACGACTAAGACTAACATGTTGGAGGTACCATTGTGGTCAGGAGAACTGAAGTGTCTAGCAACTGAAAGGTCAGTGGTGATCGCGAAAACGATCACCCAGTCTGTAGGCTGTTTCTTTAATACGTTGTTTGTGACACCTGCTACACTAAATGCAGTAAATGACGCATTTGACGTGCAAGTAGTAATGTCCTCTAACGTGTAAAGTGTAATGTTCTCTGACGTGCAAGTGTAACCAGGGCCAGATATTGTAGCGTTGTTTGAAATATACGGACAGGTATGACAATTTTTTATGGTTCCTCCTACATGGCAGTCTTAGTCATGAGAAATGCATCACTTAACGAATTAAAACGAGAAAGCCTTGAACACCGTTTTACCTTCCAACTTAACACCAAATTCCCATACGGTGTAAACGAAATATCTACTTTCAAATAATTATAAAACTCCCTCAACCCCTTCTCTAATTTCATTCTATTGCCTTCCTCTTAATTGGCCCGGCATGGCCAGGTGGTTAGGGTGCTCGACTCGCAGTCTGCGGGTCGCGGGTTCGAATCCCCGTCACACCAAACATGCTCGCCCTTTCAGCCGTGGGGGCGTTATAATGTGATGGTCAATCCCACTATTCGTTGGTAAAAGAGTAGCCCAAGAGTTGGCGGTGGGTGGTGATGACTAGCTGCCTTCCCTCTAGTCTTACACTGCTAAATTAGGGACGGCTAGCGCAGATAGCCGTCGTGTAGCTTTACGCGAAAAACAAACAATCCTCTTAGTTTTAGTTAATTCTCCCTCTTAACCTTACCTATGTGAACATCTTTTCCTTCCCATAATCATTTCCCTGGATTTATTATTTTATTCCACTAGGCTATTATTTTATTATTTTGCGAATTTATTTTTATTATTTTCCTGTGTTTATATTTCTAAATACAATTTCAGTTATTGTTCAAAATATTTTTCCATAATTTTGCTAATTATAAAAAGATTTTCGTAATAACTTCAATAATGCTTTTTGTCAATTTTTTTTATCATCGCGCTCGCGTTGCACGTGTGTAATTAGAACCTTTTTATATTCTTACTTTTCAACGATTCTTTCTGTCAATTTTTTTTATCATCGCGCTCGCGTTGCACGTGTGTAATTAGAACCTTTTT
>NW_013761134.1:0-1060 GCF_000517525.1 Limulus polyphemus
GCCGACGGAAGTGTTGTTGCAGTTGCCGTAGCAGATTGTTATCGGGGTGGAGTTGCTAGCCCCACGGCCAAGTGGACATGTTTGGGGCGACAAGGATGCGAACCCGCGACCCTCGGATTGCGAGTCGAGTGACTTATCCACCGGGCCGTGCTGGGCCCTTCATCAGTTAGACTTCATTAAAAAAAGACTTTTGGACCAAAACTTTGACCTAGTTTTGCTCTTACCTATAGTTTTATAAGTCATTATAGTACAATCAAAGTGTTTGGTGTATGATGCAAACAATGCTTCTTTATAGCCATTTTGAATTTGTATATTTGGACTATGTCTAAGTCAGTGACAGTTATGCTTTAAAATGCATGCACGTTTTGGACAACTCTTATGCAAGGATACAAAAGTTTAGGTCTGTAACGAAGGGTGGATTTTGACCCTCGAAGGTTCACATTACTGAACGAAGGATCGAACTTTAAATGATAATGTCACCATAACAACTAGTTTATAGTTTATTGAAAATTCTTTAATTTTACACATAAACCGTAAAACGCATAAATGAAATAAAACACTCACGTGTGATGTTTTATATTTCAAATAAAATTTAAAAATGCACGTTGTTTTTATATATATATATATATGTTATTTGATGCTACTTGTGATGCTTGTGAAGTAAGTGTGCACTGGAAGAACATTCTATTACAGCCAGTTAAAAGAACTACAGCTTAAGTAAAACAAATCTTTATTTAACAGTCACAATTCCAAGGAGGTTATAAATGAGTTTTTTTTTAGCATAAAAATTTTGATTATTTATACATACCTGATAAACAACAAAACACCAGAATAACACTAACAATTTGATAAGAAAGTAAAAACTGGCCTTCAACTATGATAAAAAGTTACAAAGGTGTGTTATTGGTCACACTTTCTAAAATAACATTGTTGACTGATTAAACAATCATATTTACTAAAACAACATTGTTGACTGATTTAACAATCACATTTACTAAAACAACATTGTTGACTGATTTAACAATCACATTTACTAAAACAACATTGTTGACTGATTTAA
>NW_013761135.1:0-927 GCF_000517525.1 Limulus polyphemus
CCATTCTAGAGCTGATAAATAAATGTATTTACTGGAATATTCTTCATGTTTTGGATCATTTATTACTAGGCCTACATATATATGAGGTGCAATAAGGTGTCATGTATTAAAAAATGACAAAAGATAACATATAATTGTGCAGTTGAAAAAAAAATCCTTAGGAAAAGCTCTATGACGTCTGCTTAACTCTTGGTTGTATTTAAGTTTTCTTTTTAATAATGTCAGGAAGAGGAAAGCAGGTTAGATTTTTAATGGATGTTTAAAGACGTACTATCACAGTGGTTTAAAGTTGATACTCTAATATTCCCTGATGTTTTTAATATTGTTTGTTTGAAGTTAAGCACAAAGATACACAATCGGCTATATGCGCTCTGTCCACCACTTGGAATCAAGCCTCGGATTTTAACCTTGCAGAGACCTTAAACTTACAGCTGACCCACCGTTACTTTAAACTTATATTGTTATAATTATTACGTTTGTCTGTAAAATTTGTCTATAAAAAAAGAATATAACAGTAATATGTGTTTTATCCAACAGGTGGAGCTAAGATCTGTAGTTCACCTTCAACCAATGATTTTCTAAATCATGTGTTCCAAAGTGCTCACAGAAACACCAATTTATTTAAATATACCAGTAATACATTTTGCTTCATACTTAATAACATAAGTTTTATATCTCGTTCCAAGATTATAGTAAATTCTTTAAAAAAATAATTAAAGTTGTAGTTGTCAGATATTTATTATTTCAATTTTAAAGCTATAAATCATCATATAAATGTTGATTGGCTGAAGCTGTAATAATCAGATAAACGTTGATTGGTTAAATCTGTAATTATCAGATAAACGTTGATTGGTTGAAACTGTAATTGTCCGAAAAATTCTGATTGGTTGAAGCTCTTATCATCATTATCACTATTGTACTTCTCTA
>NW_013761136.1:0-913 GCF_000517525.1 Limulus polyphemus
GTTAATATCAGTAATTTGAGTTTCTAATTCATACGAAATTATAGACTTAGTATTTTGACATCACAAACATCTATTTTAACCAATGCTGCATTCAACATACCACATGAGATACAAAAATCGATGTTTATCAGTTTCTTTAATAATTACTTTTAAATTAAGAAATTGAATAATGTATAATATTAAAATTTGAAATATAATCTACAGTTTGATACAGTTCCAGAAAATTTGCATGCTACATAAGAGCAACAGCAAGTGTCAATACAAGTTTAGGTGAGAGCCTCAGGGCTGGTGGTGAGGAAAAATTGTGCACATAAACGGAAAAGGTAATATGAGGTCAGAAACAAAAATAGACCCTAGTTATAGAAACATCATAGTGACTGGGAAAACAGCTATGGATACAAAAACAGACCATAGTGATGAAAACATACTTTTGGGTGATATGATTAAGGTTTGGTTGCATGTTTAGGAATGTTTGGACCACTTAATTACACATCTGTAGGGGTTATATTTTTGAGGTTTGGATGCAGAGAATACAAGTCTTACACACGTAACTCACATCAGATGTAAGCCTGAAATGGTGAAAGATCACTGGTTAACCCTTTCGAGACGAGTCACGGGTGAAAGGCCATGTCATCTCGTTTGTTGACTTGCATTGAAAATTTTATTGAACTAATATATATATATTTCAATAAGTTTGGTATCAAACTGAAGATTATAATTCAAATTTTAGTACTGTATATTACTCAATTTCTTAATTTAAAAGCAAATATTAAAAACAGATAAACATCAATTTGTGTGTCACATGGTATGTTGAATGCAGTAATGGTTCAAATTAGATGTTTGTGATGTCAAAATACTAAGTCTATAGTTTTGAACGAATTAGAAACTCAAATTACCAATATTGACAAGCTAG
>NW_013761137.1:0-913 GCF_000517525.1 Limulus polyphemus
GTCATTTTTAAATATAAAAAAATTTTCATACATTGTTTTTTTACTACAAAGGAGACATACATTTTTAAAATTTAAAGCTTTAGGTTTAAATAACAAATCTACTAAATACAGCATTTAACCCATTTGAGATGGGTCACGAGTGAAAGGCTATGTCATATTGTTTGTTGACTCGCATTCAAAATTTAATTGAACTATTATATGATGAATTTATGTCAATAACTTTGGTATCAATCTGTAGGTTATAATTCAAATTTTAGAACTATACATTACTGAAATTCTTAATGTAAAAGCAAATATTAAAAAAATACAGATAAACATCGATTTTTGTGTGTCAAGTGGTATGTTGAATGCAGCACTGGTTCAAATTACATGTTTGTGAAGTCAGAATACTAAGTCTATAGTTTATATGAATTAGCAACTCAAATTACCGATATTGACAAGCTAGAAAACAAAATAAGAGTCTCTTATCTTTTCAGTTTGCTAAGATATTGCTCATGTAATAAATCAAACACAGTGGTTCCATGTCTACCTCTTTCCATTTTTGGAAATGCTCCCTTATATATACTTACTTCTATATATGACATAAATAACCAATCAAAGCTCAGAATATCCCCCTAGTGGCTTTCTCAGCCATTTCAACAGGATTGGCGCCATTTCTTTCTTTTGAACCAGTATTTCAACGAGGTAGGGTGTGTCTTTAGTCTGCTCAAAATTTCATATTATTTTAGGCCCCAATACAGCTTAGTTACTAAGCTTGATAAATTATAGTGGAATTCCATGGTATTAATGTGCACATTTTTCAAAGGCTTAGCAACCTACATCAAGCAGTAACTGAGTACAAAGATTGTAACTAGAAAAGATAATTGTTTGCTTCACTTTCTTTAATTAATGTTCAATAGTTTTAAGAAAATAA
>NW_013761138.1:0-1106 GCF_000517525.1 Limulus polyphemus
CACGTGATTTCACTTTATAGTTTTGCTACTCTAAATCTGCCGTCTTTAATCCGAATGAGAAAAAACTAAAGTGGTCCACTTTTACTCTTAGTTGAAGCTTTAGTCAAAATTTTAGTCCGATAGTTCACGTGACTTTTTGCGTAGGCGTGCGCAAACGTTGAGCGGTTTTTGTTCAATAACTCTGCACACGTGGCTTATATTTAGACAAAATTTGACACTTAATTGTAGGCTGCGAAGATGTATCAGTGTACGAAGTTTAAAAAATTCCGTAAAAGTTAAGTTTGTTTTTCTATCAAATAAAGTTTCGGTGCGAAGAAGAAGAATGTAAGAGATTTAATCAAAATTAGATATTTTGTATCTCGTGCATTTCTCAGTGGATTACCTTGAAATTTGGTATGTGAATTAAGAGAATATTCAACAGAATATTTCACGATTCTTCTACTTCAAGCTGAAGCAATTAACACCTAAAACCGGGTATAATGTTAAAGATTGGTATTGTTACATCTTTACAATAAATAACTCGGCCACGATATGCATTAATCTTGTGTTCCACAGATTAGTGAGACTCCTATACATAAAAACAAGCACGTGCAGTTGGACGTCCGTGTAACTTTCTTAATACAATAATCAATTGTGTGAATTCAACACGAAGAGGCCGGTCTTCAGCTCGTCGATCTTCAAGCCTGGGTCCTTATAATTCATGACACAACCAACACAACTAATACTTTCAGATTTACTGGGCGGAAGAATAAAGTTGAACTATCCCGCAAGTGCGGAAGAGCTTCACTGATGACTTGTGACAGTTTCTTAGTAGAGAGATTAAGACAATGGACTGGGGTCTGGACCCAAAGCTCTTATTAAAACGTCATAGCGTACTGAAATGTACGGGTCCTTGCAACCTCTTTCTAAGTCGCTTCGTAGGACCCAAAGCTCTTATTAAAACGTCATAGCGTACTGAAATGTACGGGTCCTTGCAACCTCTTTCTAAGTCGTTTCTAAAACGTCATAGCGTACTGAAATGTACGGTCCTTGCAACCTCTTTCTAAGTCGTTTCGTAGGACCCAAAACGTCATAGCGTACTGAAAATATACGGGTCCTTGCAACCT
>NW_013761139.1:0-912 GCF_000517525.1 Limulus polyphemus
TTAAGAGTTTGTTGCTGAGAGCAACGAAATAATTTCACTGGAAGTTAATTAGATTTTGGAATAAACAATAGATCTTGGAGTTTTTACACTTATTGGAAGTTATTTTTGTTACTGAAAATATCTTAATGTTAAGTTACATTGTATTTAAAGCTACCGAAAATTCTGCTTATAACAAGACATAAATAACACATAAATATTTATTAAATACTGTAGGTGACGGCAATATATACTAAAATATACCCAAATCTAATAACGCACACAAATGAAACAACTTATTAATTGTGAACTTCTCCTCATTCAAAGACCGAGCGTGGACCAATGGTTAGCGTGATGAAATGTAGATCCGAAGTTCCGTGGTTTGTGCTTCGTTATCTCAAAGAAAAAAAAATCGTTTCTTGCTTTGGAGTCGTGGGTTCGTTATAAGAGAGCCTTCCTGTGACACAACGGTAAGTCTGTGGACTTACAAAGCTAGAAACCGGGTTTTATTATCAGTGGTGGGCAGAGCACAGATAACCCATTGTGTAGTTTTTTGCTTAACTTCAAACAAACAAACAATCGTTATAAGAGTGATGGTTAAATTCCACTATTCAATCCGAATAGCACACAAGTTGGCAGTGAGTGGTGTTGACAAGCTAACTTTCCTTTATTCTATCATTTCCAAATTAAGGAGGCTAGCGCAGATCGCTCTCGACTAGCTTTGTGAAAAACTAGATAATTAACGCCCTCACTAAAACGTGTAATTTCAATGAACAAAATAAGGAACCCATGAATTATGTAAAGGCATAATATATTCTTTGATTCGCTACTCTCTAGTCTAGTAGACTAGTTTCACTGTTTGTTTGTTTTGGAATTTCGCGCAAAGCTACGAGGGCTATCTGCGCTAGCCGTCCCTAATTTAGCAGTGTAAGACTA
>NW_013761140.1:0-1033 GCF_000517525.1 Limulus polyphemus
GTAACACATAACAACACAGAAGGCAAAATAACATACATTTGTCTATAAATCAATCAAGAAACATATTAATTGAAAACTGTGAGTTGAAAGTGTGAAATTTTCTCTGATGTACGGTACAGCAGAGTGTTTGCTGTTACTCATGAGTTTAACACAGGCTTCTTGGGATATTTCTAGTGGCTAATGACATGTTTTCTCCAGCTCTAATATTCCCTTACTTTCTTCTTATGGGATGAATGGTGTGGCACTTTTATGGGAGCAGGAAGTCATTTCATGTTTGTGTGTGACTGTCACTGGTAAGGAGTTATTTAATGTTTGAATATGGATGACCGCTTTGGAGTTTGAGTGTATCATGACTTGTGGTTTTATCAGATTCTAGCTTTAACACAAAATTTCCATCAGATCCATAAATGAAGGTCTGGAAAAAGCTTTATTAGCCTAAAGGTCAGAGAGAACATGAATACACATGGTAAATAGTGAAAAATCACAATAAACGGAACAAACTGTCAGAAGTCTGATATCAGAGAAATGTGAAATTGAAGAGGACACACGAATGTGTCGAAACTAGATTCTCTGATATCAGACTTCTGACAGTTTGTTCCGTTTATTGTGATTTTTCACGATATTGTATTATTTTATTATTACACATGGGAAAGTTCCCATCCTTGGTTAAAAATAATCTTCCAGGACTTTTCAGCCATTTTTCATGATACTGTTGCGTCAGCGAGTCACATGACTAGTGTGACGCCACATTTCTAGAACTATCCCGTACCTTGGCGAATGCTCTAGTATTTACTAGATATAGGGTAGTCTGGTATATAAAAGAGGGTGACAACGTGACGGGAGGATAATGTAATGTGTGTGTAGATAGTGAGTAATTGAACTGCAGTCAGAAGTATTGTTGACGTTCGTTGATATAAACGTTTGTAAAAGAGCGACTGTTGAAAATAAGTGTATCGTGAAGTTATATTCAGAAAGAATAAACCAGTTTTATTAAGTAAGGATTTGTGTCGCTAAAGTTTCGTCGGAACGAAGT
>NW_013761141.1:0-912 GCF_000517525.1 Limulus polyphemus
CTTCCGTCCAGGGAACGGGTACACCAGCTAGTGATAAATATTATAACATATTTTCATGTTTATGTTGTATGGTTTAAGGCTTAGATGTACAATTTTCAGAGAACAAAAACAACAACAAAGTAAATGGAAATTATCAGAAGTCTTGACGTTGGAGAAACTAGTTTCAACACATTCACGTGTCTTCTTCAACGTGAGACTGTGTCAAAACTCGTTTATCCAATATCAACTTCTGACAGTTTGTTCCGTTTACTGTGGTTTATTTTTTGTCCTGTAACTGCTACACACGCTACTGTATTATTTTATGATGTGTTTGATATTCAGTTTGTTTTTTTAAAATACTAACATTCCCCTTCGAGAAAATTAAATAATGTGTTCAGAATTCGTGAACAAAGTTTAAATCTCTATTCCTCAATTATTTAAGTTTGATTTTATATATTTTTATATAGGGTATTGCTTCAATTTGTTCATAGTTTACTCTATCTAATCTATATCAATGTACAGCATTTAATATTGGGTGTTTTATAATATTGAATCATTAAAAAGGGAAGTAGGGATGGTTGGTTATTTTTAGAATTGCTATAAGAAGTATCCAAAACAAAATAAATGCTGCAATAAAAAGTACACAAATAAGTTAAAGGATACTAGTTGGATAGATTATAAAAAGATTTTTAATCCCTACTTTGGTTGGCATTGTGATCCATACAGCTAAATGAAACAGTCGAAATTTGTATAAAGCTGCCAAAGTAGGGATTAAATTTTATAAACTTGTGATTGTGGTTTTAATTCTTGTTTCATCACATTTTGGAGCAGGTTCCCTACTTCATTTTAAAATTCATATTTTTTAATACTCTTGTTTTTTACTTTTTATGTTATACATGTATAAGGTATATACTTTACCTTTAGAAACTGTCA
>NW_013761142.1:0-1461 GCF_000517525.1 Limulus polyphemus
AATTAAGTTATTGTTAATTGTTTGTTGGTTTAATGTAAGTGGTTATTGTTCGGGACGAACAATACTAGGGAAAGGGCAGTGTTACGACAGCGGGGGTCACGTGACCCTAGTAACGCGTCATATTCACGAACGTTCACGTCCCTTCCTGAAGTCTCGAAAGGCTACTAAATATGCGGTAGTCTTGTATATATAAGCCGCCAAGAAGTGACGGCAACAATGTGTAATTGAGAGTTGAGTCGAGCAAGTGAGACGTTCGTTGTGAATTATATCGTTTGTTATAGCGCGACTGTGGAAATTAAATGTATTGCTAAGTTGTATTCAGAAAGAATAAACCAGTTTTATTTAAGAAAGGACTTGTACGGCTAAAGTTTCTTCGGAAAGAATTTTTACGGAAAATTAACTAACGACCAGAGACGTAACAATACTTATAACTCTCAATAGATTGGGTATATATTCACGAAATTTGGCAGTCTTTCAGTTAATATTACAAGTCTTTCATATACAAAAAGTCGTATTTCTTAGTGAAGTATTTTTAATAAAATAAAGATTTGTCCATGAATATATTGAGTATTTATTTTGAATAGTCCATGTGCAAAGTAATTTTCATGTTAAAATTAAAAATGATTTTTGTCAACTCAAATTTCCTTTGTGTAATCCCTAAAACCTCCTAAATGCATTTCAAACGTTTTTTTTTTAGAAACATTTTATAGTTTATCTGTTATTCTCTGCCTCCCCCAATGGCAGAGCTGCATGTCTGTGGACGCTGCCAACTGGGTTTCGATACTCGAGGTGGGCAGAGCACAGACAGCCCTTTGTGCTTAACTGCAAACAAACAAACTGTTATTTTCTCTACCCTATCTCATAGAGGACCTCGTAACCACAAAAAAAATAAAAAATAACCTTTTTTTCTTTAGAAGAATGTCTTCAAATTGTAACATGAAACTACGTTCGTTTATCCTAAGTAGCTCTAAGTTCGTAACGTTATACATATATTTATAATTCAATTTTATTGTTTTATAGCCCTTTGGACCGTGTTCATCTACTATCTGCGTCATTATAAGTTGTAAATCACTTGGGGAACGTGCAACTCACATTTCACTATCGAATTATATTACCTATGAGCTACTCGCGTGCGTGCCTCGTGAACCATTTTAAAAGTTGTTTCAAAATAAAATATGAGGGCTTGATCAAAAGTTTTGACGTTTAAACAATTGGAACAACTTTCAGGATTTTTATAGAGAGAATAGGAAATCTTATTCTGTGATTCATGTAATTTTTTACCCTGAGTCATTTCTCAGCATCATGAATAATCATGCATTATAGTACTGGAAAATATTTTTGTCAGTTCGTCCCTGATGGTTTTAATAAATTAGATGTAGGGTTCCAAGTAAGCTTCTTACAGTTCTTGTAGAAATTGACGGTGTTACGTCTCCGTTTGTTAATTGATTTTTCCGTAACTTC
>NW_013761143.1:0-915 GCF_000517525.1 Limulus polyphemus
CCCAAGGTAAGCTACGTTTAGAAATGGAGATCTTAAGTTTTGGAGGCTATTACTTTCAGACTTATGTACGAAAGTTGAGACAAACCATACCTTCTCACTGAATAGTTAGTAAAGGTATAAAGAAAACTGAGAATAGAGTGAATAAAAATGAAGTGAGGCAAAAACTTCCCAACCATACTTCATTCTATAAGATTAAATTCCCTACTCCCAATAAATTTCCTGTCTTGCATCATGTTTTCATATTGAAAATTGAAGTTTACTCGAAGGTCTATCATATTTTCGTCAAAATAATCCCATAGTTACCACCACTGTAGTAACATGTTTTATCATTAGGCGGATTCTTTTGCGTCTCTTAGTACGATGATGCCAATTTCAATATACGTAATGACAACAATTATATGTCTTCAATAAACGTTTACTACAAATATGTTCATTTGTAGGCCTAATTTCAATTTCATAAACATGTTAACATAAGCTCCGATATGAATGTAGGCCTAACGTACTTATAAAAGAAATTGTAGAGTTTCACGTCTAATTGATGCGTTGTGCGTCCTGTATCATATGTCTAAGTTTAAAAATAAAATTAAAATATAGCTAGCAACAGTTTAGGACTAATGGTTTTCTACATTATTAGAAATCCGTAAGCACAAAAAACACGTATGTCTGGTCCAAAATCGTGGAACGATATTAAACTTATTTTTCCTATATTCTAGGGAATTGGTTTAAGCTCCATTAGTCCTCAGGACAACAAATGTACAATCCAGAGACATACAGATAGAGTTTTTGGAAGGTAATGAACAGGTTAGTTCTTGAATTTTACAAGAATTATCTTGTATTGCTGTTCTATTTATTATGTTCTATTTTATTAGTTATGTTCTATTGCTGTCAGAAACAAAGATTTCAAGTTATTACTTC
>NW_013761144.1:0-913 GCF_000517525.1 Limulus polyphemus
AATATAAGTATATCGAGATCAGGCCAAGGACAAGGTGGGAAGTGGAAGGAAAGGAAAGTAGCAAAAAGGAGGAGGTACCCTGCCACGCTACATATATGTGAGGGAGGAAAAACGATCCAGAAAAGGAGAAGATATGGATGAAGACAAAGAGTACATGAAATATTGATGGTAAACAAATCCAACCACCAATGTCCCTCAGCCAATTGAAAGAAATAAGTCTGAAAGGAATGGAAAAAAGGGAGGTGAAGAAAAGAGAAGGAGGGTGGACTAACCTAACATCCCAGTCTGGAAGGGTAGCCCAACCCAGAGGACAACTAATCTGTAAGGAATGGAACAACAGGGAGAGTGGAAGAAAGGAAAACACAATGGGATCAGGAAAAATGGTAAGTGTAGCAGAAAGAAGCTCGATAACTGGAAATCAAAGATACAAAGTCACCCTGTTCAAAAGACCAAGGAAGAATTCTGAAAGACTATTAACATAGCAATGAACAGCCACAAATCTTGGCCAAAAGGCCAATGGCAGAAAACATTCCACTGATGCTAATAAACTTCCATGAAGGAAGGGCCAATGGAATGGGGCAGAAGGGAAGTTACATTTCAGGATAATCCTGATGTCCTTGCCAAGGGCCATATGAAAACCAAGCGTGAAGAGGAAGGGCAGGAAGAACAGTATGAAGCACTGATTACCAAATTGGTCGAAGCAGAGAAGAAGACAGAGCAAGGAGTAGCGAAGGGGTAAGGTGGAACTGGAGAAGGCATGTAAACCATGATATACCCAACCAGTAAGGAGCAAACAGAAGGACCTGACATGATGAAGTATGGATGATCTAAATCACTCAGAAAAGGAGTTGGATTGGTGGAAAACTGATAGGAAATTATTGGTCCAATTCTCATTGAAAGCATCGACAATCAG
>NW_013761145.1:0-913 GCF_000517525.1 Limulus polyphemus
AGCCCTAGTGTACCTGGATGATGTCATTGTGTTCGCAGCAACATTTGATGAGGAAGTATCCCAGCTAGAGGAAGTATTCAAGCTTTTGAAAGCAGCAAACCTCAAACTACATCCCAAGAAATGCTACTTGTTTCAGAAAGAGGTGCTTTACTTGGGTCACATTGTAAGTGAGCATGGTGTGTGAAATGATCCTGACAAGGTGAAAGAATTACGTGACTGGCCAACATTAGACAATGTGGGAGAGTTAAGAAATTTCTTGGGACTCTGTACCTATTACCAGAAGTTTCTGAAGGACTTTGCAGCTATAGCTGTTCCACTGTATGATTTGACAAGAAAAGGCCAGAAGTTTGAATGGACAGTTTCTTGCAAGTATGCTTTGAAGATATTGAAAGAAAAGTTGGCCTCAGCTCCACTTTTAAAGCTTCCAAATTCCTCACCGCCATACATAGTGGATTATGATGCTAGTAATGATGGAATTGGAGGAGTGTTGTCTCAGAAATTGGGTGAAAAAAGAAACATGTGGTGGCCTACTTTAGTAGAGTCCTGAGAGGAACTACTGTGTAACACGAAGGGAACTCCTTGCTATAGTAAAGAGTCTGACATATTTCCACCCTTACCCTTATCCAGTAAAATCTCTGTCGTAGGTGCATAGGTGACTCAATGTCTTCTTAACTCCGAGATGTCTCCTGTTAAACTATCATGGGATTGACGCAGCACAACTTCCCGTAACTTTCTCGGTATAACTGTTTGCCAGGTCGTCACTTTCCCATCTCTGGAGAAAAATACCATCTTCAAGCTTCAACTGGTCCCATTGTGCCCAATAGTTCTTTGTCACAGGGCTTAGACTAGACATCTTCTCCCAAGCAGGGTGCAAAACACTTGCTTTTAGGAAACCAATCATGGGCTTCAAATC
>NW_013761146.1:0-1283 GCF_000517525.1 Limulus polyphemus
GAGAGCAAGGACATACGAGGAGCCAGTGTAAGAAGAATACCACCAATAAGTCAGCTTCGGGAAACCAGTAGTGGTTGGTGCTGAGGGATGCCCACCAACCCCTATCGTGAAAGTCCCAACAGCGAAGTGTAAAATGGCAAGCACACATAGTATCTACGTCTGGACAGCCAAAGGTGCAACTTTGTCATAGATTCTGCATCTCAGCAAACCCTTGTGAGTATCAAGGTGCTGGATCACAAAGGAGTACCAGAAGCTCTGTGATGTGACAGGACATTCTGCAAGGTTGTGGGGACCAGTGTGGATAACTAATGAGCACACAAGCATGAAGGACAGACACAAAGTATACTTGGCTGACATTGAAGACAAATGCATATTAGGCTTGAACTATTTATACTGAGGAAGTTTGTAATTAATTTTGATAAAATGACGTTTGGGAACAACAAAGGCCAAATTCCGGTAACTGTTTAAAGAGAGGTTGAACTAACTAGGTGTCATCAAGCTGAAATCAAAGTGACTGAAGGAGTTGATGATGGTGAAATGGAACCAGGTATAGAAATTAAATCAGAGCAGGAGAAAGACCAAGATTTGAAGCCAATAATTGATTTTCTAAAAGCAAGTGTTTTACGCCCTGCTTGGTAGAAGGTGTCTAGTCTAAGCTCTGTGACAAAGAACTATTGGGCACAATGGGACCAGTTGAAGCTTGAAGATGGTATTCTTCTCCGAAGATGGGAAACTGCAGATGGGAAAGTGACGACCTGGCAAACGGTTATACCGAGAAAGTTACGGGAATTGTGCTGCGTCAATCCCATGATAGTTTAACAGGAGGACATCTCGGAGTTAAGAAAACATTGAGTCACCTACGACAGAGATTTTACTGGATAGGCATGAGGCAAGATATGGAAGAATGGTGCACCAGTTCGTAAGGCATACCAAATCTGAAGAAGAAATCACTAATAGCCGAAGCTACAGTTGTAGCTTCCTGATTTGGTATTGCATATGCCTCAGGCCAATTGGTGAAATAATCCATCACCACACAAATGTACTTGTTTCCAGCACGAGTTTGGGGAAAAGGACCAGCAATGTCAATGGCCAGTCTTTCCACTGGTGCACCAACTTGATATAACTTCATTGGAGCACGTCCCTTATGCTTGGGTCCCCTTTTAGCACAACATGTACAATTAAGTTCAAGGCCGTAACTTTCAATGAGCTGTGTTCCGTGAATGCTGCAAGTTGTTTGGCATACGAAACACCAGAACAACGCCACTTCACCCACAGTCTGATGG
>NW_013761147.1:0-913 GCF_000517525.1 Limulus polyphemus
AAAAAAAAATGTTAGGATGGGGTAGGATCCTTAAAGGATGACAAAGGAAGGCTAGTATCTGATGATTATGAGATGGCTGGGTTATTAAATTTTGCTTTTTCTTTGGTTTTTACTAATGAAGATTTAAGCAGTATTCCCCATTTTGAACAGCTGATAGATGGAAACAAGATCGAATTAGATGACTGCATTAATTCTGAGCTGGTTAAGAAAAAATTAGGAAGTTTTAAAAATGATAAGGCTCCTGGGCCAGATATTTCCCCAAAGGTTTTGAAGGAGGTTAAATATTGGATATGTGAGCCACTTACTACTATTTTTTGTCAATTACTGAATAGTGGGCAGGTACAAGAGGATTGGAAGTTAGCTAATGTAACTCCTCTTTTCAAGCGAGGTGATAAAAATTGTCCCAGTAATTATAGACCCATTAGCCTTACATCAGTTGTGGGAAAAGTTTTGGAAAGTCTAATGAAGGATGCTTTGCAAAGTCATTTAACAAAGTTTAGAATTTTATTGGATAGTCAACATAGTTTCACTAAGGGAAAATCTTGCCTTACAAGTCTTTTAACATTCTTTGAAAATGTTACTGCTTATGTAGATGAGAGTAAGGGTGTAGATTTGATGTATCTGGATTTTCAGAAAGCATTTGACAAGGTGCCATATAAAAGGCTTGTAAAAAAATTAGCTCTATAGGTGTGGAGGATAAGTTAGCAAATTGGATAGAAGAGTGGCTAGGTGGAAGAAAGTAGAGGGTTGTTACAAATTGAGTTCAGTCAAACTGGATTAATGTCACAAGTGGGGTAACTCAAGGCTCAGTCTTAGGACCTTTGCTCTTTTTGATTTACATCAATGACATAGATGATGGAATGGCCAATAAATTACTTAAATTTGCAGATGATATTAAGGTCTTGGGTATTGC
>NW_013761148.1:0-911 GCF_000517525.1 Limulus polyphemus
ACGTCCAGGTCATTCTTTGTGTTTGCTTTTCAGTTTGCACTGGATATATTTTGTTCAAAGCCGATTTTGACTAGCTGTAACTTTTGATAATATATAAAGAAATAATTGTGATTTTTTCTTTTTGTTCAATTTACGACACATCAGTTCTCTGGTGTTTTGTAAAACTAGGGAAATATCTATCAAAGAATCAAAATGCCGTATCATCAAGAGAGTATTTTGTAAAACTAGGGAAATATCTATCAAAGAATCAAAATGCCGTATCATCAAGAGAATATTTTCCACAAGCAATTAAAGCGAGTTTGTTGGTAGGGAGTCACGGGTGACTGTCTTTATGAAGAGGGCACCGATTTTTTTCGTAGTTTTGATATAAAAATATGTTTGATTTATATGACTGAACAATTTATGAGCTTTATCAAATATTACTGAGTGTTTTATATCGATATTATCTTTAAACAAGCTTGTCAAAATTCACGAACTTTGTGTTGACTGCGTTCGGTTGTAGTAGTGTAACTTTTTATGTAAATTACATGAATATAAAGCTGGGTATATTTCTAAAGTTAGATGTTATATTATTTATTCAGATTATGTTGAGTTATATCAGTCAGCAGATTGGATTTTTGAACAGACGGGTCACAAAATCTCAAGGTTAGAAGCTTTGACCATTGCTTATAAAGTAACTGGCCTAATTTCAGTTAAGGCTCGGCATGGCCAGGTGGTTAGGGCACTCGACTCGCAATCTGCTGGTCGCGGGCTCGAATCCCAGTTCCACCGAACATGCTCGCCCTTTCAGCCGTGTGACGGTCAATCTCACTATTCGTTGGTACAAGAGTAGCCCAAGAGTTGGCGGGGGGTGGTGATGACAAGCTGCCTTCCCTCTAGTCTTACACTGCTAAATTAGGGACTGCTAGCGC
>NW_013761149.1:0-913 GCF_000517525.1 Limulus polyphemus
GTGGTAAAGGGGAGAGCCTGCAAGAGCTGGCACAGGACTTGAAAAGCATGGCACACAAGGCCTACCCAACTGCACCACCCGATCTCCTCAAGTTGTTGCTGAGGGATCAGTTCGTAGATGTCTTGGATAGTCCACAACTTAAGATACAAGTGAAGCAAGCACATCCCCTCTACCATGCAGGATGCAATGGCCAGAGCTCTCGAATTTGAATCCTACGTCAAGTCCAGCACAGAGGTACCAAGGTTGGTACAGTCATCTGGATTCAAGGCCAGAAAAGGTCAGCTTTCAGAAAGGTTTGAGGGACTTTGCTGGCACTGTAACAAACCTGGGCACAAGAGAGCTCAATACTGGAAACTTCAACACAGGGGAGGTGCCACAGCAGGAAAGGCTGGTATCCAGAAAAGTTGTTGGAACTGTGGAAAGCACGGTCATTTGAGGAGCCAGTGTAGGAAGAATATTACCAACAAGTCGGCCTCAAGGAGACCAGTAGTGGTTGGTGTTGAGCGACGCCCACCATCCCCCATCATGAAAGTCCCAACAGCTAGGTGTAAAATGCCAAGCACACACAGTGTCTACATGACAGGAAAACTGGATGGCCAAAGGTGCAACTTTGTCATAGACTCTGCGTCTCAGCAAACCCTTGTGAGCATCAAGGTGTTAAATCACGAAGGAGTACCAGAAGCCATAGAGAAACTTTGTGGTGTGACAGGACATTTTACAAGATTGTGGGTGACTATTGAGCTCATGGGCATAAAGGACAGACAGAAAGTATACTTGGCTGACATTGAAGACAAATGCATATTAGGACTGGACTATCTACTACCAAGGAAGTTTGTAATTGATTTTGATAAAATGACGTTTGGGAATAACAAAGGCCAAGTTCTGATAACTGTTAAAAGAGAGGTTGAACTAA
>NW_013761150.1:0-913 GCF_000517525.1 Limulus polyphemus
GGTGGGCATCCCTCAGCACCAACCACTACTGGTTCCCAAAGCTGATTTATTGGTAGTATTCTTCTTACACTGGCTCCTCATATGTCCTTGCACTCCACAGTTCCAACTACCTTTCTGGGTAGCAGCCTTTCCTGCCATGGCATCTTCCCTTTGTTGAAGTTGCCAGCATTGAGCTCTCTTGTGCCCAGGTTTGTTACAGTGCCAGCAAAGTCCCTCAAACTCCTCTGAAAGCTGCCCTTTTCGAGCCTTGAATCCTGATGACTGTACCAACCTTGGTACCTCTGTGCTGGACTTAATGTAGGATTCGAATTCAAGAGCTCTGTCCATTGCATCCTGCATAGTAGAGGGGTGTGCTTGCTTTACTTGTATCTTCATTTGTGGACTGTCCAAGGCATCTACAAACTGATCCCTCAGCAACAACTTGAGGAGATTGGGTGGTGCAGTTGGGTAGGCCTTGTGTGTCATACTTTCCAAATCCTATGCCAGCTCTTGCAGGATCTTCCCTTTAGCACGGACTCTCGTCCTATACCTAGCCCTGTAGACTTCTGACTGATTTTGGGTTCCGTACCCGAGTTCTAGAGCCGCTACCAGTGCTCTATAGTCGTGCCTGTCATCTGCCCAAGTATTTCCAATGGTTGTCCCTTCATGCTCCTCTGTACATTCATTCATTTCTGCCAGGAGCTCAAATGGAGCTCTATATGGTTCCCAGGGTGCCTTCCCATCGAATTTCTGTGGCTTCCTTCGTACTAGATCACCCCTATTGCTGACACTCATGTCTAGAATGTGACTTCTGGCAAGACTGAAGATGTCTGCATTAGGATTTAGCTGCAGGGTCTGGAAGGGGCTTCCTGTTGTCTGGGGCTGATTAGGTCCATGGTTAATACATCCTTCCTATGTAACAGAGTGTAAATCG
>NW_013761151.1:0-912 GCF_000517525.1 Limulus polyphemus
ATGAAGATTCAGTGACGTGATGAGAACCTGGAATGATACTGAATAATGTATTGATTAGGCAAAGAATACAGTGTGTTGTGAGTATTTCTGTTGATCATGGAGGTGTGGTAGTGGTGTTGTGTATCATGTTGTATGGGGATAGGTATTTGCACCATGGTTTGGGGATGGCGGCAATTTTGTGGAATTCGGCAGTGAATGAGTTTCGATGAGTGGCTTTTTTGTAATATTTGACGGCTAGTTTGGAGATGCGGTCTTGCATAGTGTGTAGTGAAGTGTGTTTTTCGACGTAGCATGGGGTGTGTATTGAGGGAGTCTGTAGGCAAGTCGTATTACTTTGTTTTGCAGCTTTTGAATAATCTGCTGTTGGTTATTATTCATGTTACATGTGATCATTGCGCTGTAATCTAATAATGGTCTAATAAATGTTTTGTAAATGTACATGATTATTTGTGGTCTACAACCGCGGACGTGGTGACTGATTTTGCGGAGGTAGGCTATTCGTGTTTTGATTTTCTTGCAAATTTCTTTAAAATGTGTGTGCCAGGTTAATTTAGAGTTTATGGTTATGCCTAGGAATTTGGCGGATTTAGTGAATGAAACTGGGTTATTGTATAGGTTTAATTTAGCTAGCTTGACACGTTTGAGTCTTTTGTTTAACCTGCGGTAGAGTATTAATCTGCTGATGGCTTTATTTGGCGAGCTTATATGCTAAAAAAGAGGTCTCGGACATTCGCGGGGTTCCTCGATAAGTCATGATATTTCTAGAAACTCCAGCGCGCATGCTCCCAGCGTCGCGTGACTTCCGCTTTTGTACCAATACTTTTAAGCTGAGATTATATCCACGTTTTCCACTCCAATGTCTAATAATTAATTCTAAAACACCAATACGTCATTAGTGATGCATCAATTAAT
>NW_013761152.1:0-912 GCF_000517525.1 Limulus polyphemus
GTAGTCTTTAATTTCTCTGTACAATTCTGGTCCATCAGTGTCACCTGGATAGCTCTTTGCTAAGTCAGAACATTTTTCTTGCAATTTTCCATCTTCGAAATCTCCAGAAACAATATTTTGTACATCTAGTAGAAATCCAAACCATGAATCTAAATCTAGTAAGCGAGAAAATCTTCCTGTTATTTCTGTAATAAAGCGAGCAATAACATCCTTCATGATACGATAAATTTCCTGTTCAGCAGTCAATCCAGTATCAGCTGCATTTTCACCTGGCATTCGTTTACAACATATTTTTCTACTTTCAATGGTCAATCCCCATGTTTCACATTGATTCTTGTCCACTTTAAGTGATTCTTGACAAGACTTTTCATGTGATTCTATCAAATTCTCTTTGAAAGAATCAAGATCAGCAACTACTTCTCTAAAATTCATTATCGGGTCCTGAAGATGTTTCTGCACTCAACTGATAGATGATAAAAGATTTCTCCAAAAATGCAAAAGTACAAGAAAATCAAATATAAGCATGCGTTGCAGAATATTATGAGCACCACAATTTGTTTCAGCCGTGTTGCCATTCTCGCTTAATTGCTCTAACAGTCCTAGCAATTTATCCAGTTTTTCATGTACAACTTTTACTGCCTTTTCTCTTCCACTCCATCGGGTTTCTGAGTCATGCTTGATCTTAAGCTCCTGCTACAGTTTGTCCCATTGAGTTGTTGAATGAGGAAAGAAATTATAAATGGCTTCAATTATACCAAAAAAGGTAATAACTGTTGTTTCATGACTTACAGCATGAATACATGCTAAGTTCAAACTATGGTTGTCACAGTTTATAAACACTGGTTTTGGATTTTTGTTCAGAATTCTTTGTTGAACACCTGACAGATGACCTGACATGACAGCAGCATTATC
>NW_013761153.1:0-1904 GCF_000517525.1 Limulus polyphemus
AAAAATTTTGCCTTAAAAAATACTAAGCATTTAATAATATAACTTTCTTTTATTAACAGTTTGTGATAATTTCATCCATAAATTAGAATTTAAACGTTTTCTGACAAAACGATATGCGATGACATTCCGTTGTGAAATACATAAAAGAGTTAATTGCAGTTTCTGTCCAGTTCTTTTAGACACTCCCGTGTGATCCAAGGTGCGTATTTGTTAGTTGCAAGAAGTTTTACTAAAGTAGGTGGATTTATATCTACCACATTTGAATGTAAAATGTCTTTAGTACTAAAACGATTACTGATATGTTTGACCACTTAAAGACAATACGGAGATTATTCTGGGGTAGAAAGAACTAAGTTGCTTATAAAGTTAGGTTTTTGGTCATTTACTGGTCGCTTAGTTTGGAAGGGTGTCCTGATCTGGTTAGTGACTCGGTTGTATGAAGATCATTCCTCTTTTGATTTTGTGACCTTTAACTAATCTTTTGCACCTGAAATAGTAGTAAAGGGTTGAATACTTACACAATTGAGAATATTCTAATTTTTTTAGGAAAATCGAACTTACTCACCTAATATCAGCGTTTTCTAACTTTCTTAGTTTGGAGTATGTTGTATGGATTCTAAACATAAAGTCCAATTTGAAAGTTTCGTGACTGCAAGGTTAAAGTATATATGAAATTCCAATCAGTCCACTATTATACAGTTATAAGAATTTTTTAAACTAATTTAAATGTAGATGATGTTAATAATCTACTTTGTGAATGTGAAAATAGTTTATTTTTTATACTTTTCATAAACATATTATTACTGATAACTTGTAAATTATAAAAACAAACTATTATGTGAAATACTCAAAAAAGATCTAAATACACAATTGACACACAATGTAATAAGTAAAATATTCTTTAAGCTATTGAAAATAATATTGATGAATACAGTCAAGATTCAAAAAATTGTTTTTATTGGACTAGAAATAAATCTAAAGTTAATCAAATATTTGTATAGTTTAATAATATCATAGAGAAAAGGTAAATCTATTTAAGTTCTCTATAAGCTTTAATGAAATTATTAACTAACGTATCTTTTGATTGGTTAATAAGTTTAAATGTTTGTGTATCATTGATTTCATTTATCGTAATTAGTGCATAAAACGTTTTACAAATAAAGCAAAATTACAATTAGCATTATCAATGGGAACTATAGTATATTTTTCTTGTAAATCTTGAATCTTATTTCTTAAACGACGAAACGATAAATCTGTACGGTATTTTTTTAATTTTTACAAGATAATTGAAAACTTATTTTAAGTACATAAAACTTTCATTACAAAAACCATCTAGGAAATTAAGGTGTAATATAAATTTATAATATAAATTAAATCTTTCAATGGAAATATGGTATACTGTGTGGTAAAATTAAATATCTTTCTCTTGTTCAAATTTATTTAGGTATTTTAAAATGGCTTAATTATCTTTATTATTATTATTTACACTTTTTAATTTTATGAAATAAAATGTTAAGTATTATATTTAATAAAATGGATGGTTGTCTAATCATTAATAGAACAGTTCTGTTATCCTTTCATTGCCTTCAAACAAAGAAAACTATCTTCCGGTATGGGTTTCTATACCGTGTGGGTAAAGCACAGACAGCCCATTGTGTTGCTTTGTGCTTGGATTCTAGCGTTGTAAGTTCGCCAAAATACCACTGTGTCACTGAGGGGCAATTCAAGTAATATATATATAATCCTGTGATATATAATCTATTAAAACTATTTATCCGATAGAATTATAAATTGAGAATACTTGAATATCGGATGTATAGGCATATAATGTAGACCTAGAAATTAAAATAATTGATAATGATATCAATCTAAATGTTTTTGGTAAAATAAAATATTTTTCTTTT
>NW_013761154.1:0-1379 GCF_000517525.1 Limulus polyphemus
ACGGTGATATCAATAATAGTAAAACACTTGGAAGATGTACTACACCCTGTTCCGGTGATATCAATAACAGTATAACACTTGGAAGTTGTACTACACCCTGTTCCGATGATATCGATAATGTTATAACACTTGGAAGATGTATTACACCCCTGTTCTGGTGATCTCGATAATGGCATAACACTTGGAAGAACTACAGAACTGAAAACTGGGCGACCATATTTTAAAGTAATGTATAACCATATTTTATGATAAAACTTATGTTTTTATAAGATTCGTTTTTCTTTAGAAACAAACATAATGTAGCATTTTCGTTTTTTTGTGTTTCTTCCCCTCTAGACGTTTACTCATGAAGATATATTACATACTAAAGGAAATTCCTGTTAATCCTAAGATTCCAGGATACACGTTTTAAAAATGGGGTCATTACCATATTTAACCATTCCCAAATAGGCCTCGTTAAAGCACCGCAATTTATAACCTCGTCTGGGAATGAAAGTTACAGACGGAATTCTTCCATTAATGTTTCTGGAACGTGCTGGATAAGAAAAAAAATAGATTGTTTAGATATGCAAATTATCTGAGTTTGAATTTGGAGTTGATTCTGTAATGTCATCAGTCAACCTGCCCAGGTTCATCAAATTAAAATCAATAATTAAATATTATTTAAATTTCCCATTTAAAATTTGTTTTATCGTTTGTTGATAAACACAAAGCTACATAGTTGGTTGGTCGTTACCAGGACCAACCAACTATGTTTTGATCGATACCAAGACCATCTACAGTGGATTGATCGATACCAGGACCATCTACAGTTGGTTGGTCGTTACCAGGACCATCTACAGTGGGTTGATCGATACCAAGACCATCTACAGTGGGTTGGTCTATACCAGGACCATCTACAGTTGGTTGGTCGATACCATGACCATCTAAAGTGGGTTAATCGTTACCATAACCAGGTAAAGTAGGTTGATCATTACTACAACAGTGTAAAATGGGTTAATCGTTACTATAACCATCTACAGTGGGTTGATCGTTACTATAACCATCTACAGTGGGTTGATCGTTACTATAACATCTACAGTAGGTTGATCGTTACTACAACCATGTAAAATGGGTTATTCGATACTACAACCATCTATAGTGGGTTGATCGTTACTACAACCATATACAGTGGATTGATCGTTACTACAACCATATACAGTGGATTGATCGTTACTACAACCATATACAGTGGATTGATCGTTACTACAACCATATACAGTGGATTGATCGTTACTACAACCATATACAGTGGATTGATCGTTACTACAACCATATACAGTGGATTGGTCGTTACTACAACCATATACAGTGGATTGGTCGTTACTACAACCATATAC
>NW_013761155.1:0-1433 GCF_000517525.1 Limulus polyphemus
TCATGCTTAGTTCTGTTCTAAAACATTTATGATGGACAAACAGTTACTACATTAGAACACTAATTATCCAAAACACTGAGCTCATGCTTAGTTCTGTTCAAAACATTTATGATGGACAAACAGTTACTACATTAGAACACTAATTATCCAAAACACTGAGCTCATGCTTAGTTCTATTCAAAACATTAATGATGGACAAACAGTTAGTACATTAGAACACTAATTATCCAAAACACTGAGCTTATTTTAAGTATTTACGATGGATAAACAACTGGTGAATTAATAGAGTGGTGATTGGCCAGTTCATAGCACAGTATTTTTTTCACTGCAGACAACTTGTATTATTGGGTCCTAGTAAATCCAAATGTACTTAATAGAGGGTTGCTTGGCCAGTTCATAGCACAGTGTAATGCCTTGCTCCTCTTTTTCGGTCCTTAAGGTGTCTATACAGGATAATTGTTGTGTGGGAGTTTTTATTTTTGACTAGAAAACATTAAAGAACAAGGAAATGAGTTTGTATAGAGAAATCTACATAACAAATGTAGTGCATTATCTCTATGGTTACCTACTTAAGAATTATCAGATATGTATATTATGTGTGTAACAAATGATCTGTGTGTATCATAATTTACATACTAAACTTAGTGTACATGGTATACCAATGTATACAGCCTTATATTATTACTTTTTTCTTTATCTTCTCATGGTATTTTAGTTTTTGTCAAGGTATTGCTAGATTCAAAATATTGGTAAATTTCACAATTTCAAAGAAGCATTTGAAGCTAGTAAAATAAATGTGTGTAGAAAGACCAAAATAAGATAGTATGTGTGGTCTTGTTTGTCTTTTAAACTTATGTATATATTAATTGTATGTTTGTCTTTTTGATTTTGATTTTTGTGTGTATGATATTATACATAATTTATTTTTATTTTAGTGTGTGTATAATTGTGTGTATGATATTATATGTAATTTATTTTGATCTTAGTTTATATTTAATTGTGTGTATGATATTATATATAATTTATTTTGATTTTAGTGTTTATATTTAATTGTGTGTATAATATATATAATTTATTTTGTATTTAGTTTGTATATTTAATTGTGTGTATGATATTATATATAATTTATTTTGATTTTAATGTTTATCTAATTGTCTTTATGATATTATATATAATTTATTTTGATTTTAGTGTGTATTTAATTGTTTGTATATTTATAATTTATTTTGATTTTAGTGTTTATCTAATTGTCTCTATGATATTATATATAATAGTTATTTTGATTTTAGTGTGTATATTTAATTGTGTGTATGATATATATAATTTATTTTGATTTTAATATGTATTTAATTGTGTGTATGATATTATATATATAATGTATTTTGATTGTAGTGTTTATTTAATTGTGTGTATGATATATATAATTTATTTTT
>NW_013761156.1:0-2070 GCF_000517525.1 Limulus polyphemus
GGTCAAAATGTGTTATATGCAGTTTTGAAACGTATATTTCAGTAAGGCTAGAGTAGCAAACGTATATTTCAGTTTTCAAGTTAAACTTTAAAACTGCAATATATATATTACATATTTTCTTTCTTTTTGAGATCTGTATAAAACAACCATATCTGTAGCTACTCTAGCCTTCAGTAAAGGCTCAACTATGACAAATATACACCTCATATGTTATGTCATTCTTGATTCTTTCTCTCAGATAAGAAGTTCAGTAAGGAGTAAGGTTTCTAGTATTCTCAGTTAACTGACATTATTTTCTAACGATTATTCGGTATTATGTAATTATACGTATGAAAGGAAGATTAAAAATGACGTCAAAATATACTCTTTTAACGTCATACGCAAATAATATAAAACGTAGAAATTATTTAAATATTATTCAAAAATATTCTGTTTTCAACATCAGTAAATTTTAAGAGAATTTTTTTTTGAAACAGAGTTAGTTCACTAAGATGGAAAAAACTTTTTGTCAAATCATATTTATTCTTATATAGAAAATGTTCTAATTGTGCGCATGCTCTCTATTTAGTAAATTTAGATATACAGGTATGCAAATGTAAGACTCGTGTTTCAAAACAGATGGCCTCAAATATTAATGTGTGTGTTGCCTATCTTGTACTTTTACAGCTATGCGAGTCCGGCTAAATATTAGAAAACAAACAAAACAGAATGACGTAAACATTTTTCGAGACAACAATTACTTCAAAACATATTAAACAATTTACTAAAGAGACGGTGGTGGTAACATATAAACGTGATTAAAAAATACCTTTTATTTAAATGTTACATCAAACACAAAATATGACATAATCTGTTTGAGCTGGCTTGTTAGCTGTTAATGAAGAGTTTGAAATGAAGCCTTCAATCATACACTTGTTTATATATTTATGCGTTGAACAAGTACAAAATTACTTTTCTATCATGTATAGGACACTAATTCACATTAGCTATATGCTAAAGTGCGCTGGTGTCACAGCGCCAGGATTCAATGCTTATAACATAAAGTTCAGTACTTCGTATCCGTGGTGGTGACAGCACAGATGGCTCATATACAACTTTATGCTTAAGCAAATAAAAACCAGCTGGATTTACTATATATTTAACTGTACATGTTCACAAGGAGAAAATAGGAATGTAAGTGTAATACTGTTCCGCGGTTTATATCAGACATACGTGTTTTTGTGCTTACGGCTGTCCAATAATGTAAGAAAGTATTTGTTCTAAGCTATTGAGTTAATGTATTGTTGCAACCTATTGTTTCATTTTTTTAAATGTAGATGTTTCCTGGAAGACACATAACGTTAAGGTATAGAAAGTGCGTGAAAGTTAAAACCTAGAAGCTTCGTGGATTATCTTGAAACAAGAGCACAATATAAATATGAGTAATCAGTAATGATTGAGTTCAGTTAGTTCAGATTTAGAAAAATTTTTCTATCATTGAATTGAGAGTTATTGTGTTTATTTTGATGCTAAGTTACTCGATCAAATATCCGTGAAATTCCACAAGTAAGTTTATAAGTAAGTTAGGTCTATATTATTTTCGGAGCTTATGTTGAAAAGTTTATGTAATTGAAATTTTACATACAAGTGAACGTGGCTGTAGTAAACGTTTAATGAAGAAATACATTAATTTGTTATGATTACATACATTGAAATTGGTATTATCTAACTAAACAGTGCAAAAAAGCGCCCTATAATAGAACACATTTCAAAAGTGGTGGTAGCTATAGGAATATTTTGATGAAAATATAATAGACCTTAGAGTAAACTTTAACTTTCAACCCTGGAAGTGAAATGGCTAACATAACTCTGGTAATATTAATGGTAGACCTAGTATATGCCGAAATTTGTGGTTTCTTGCTTTCGTAGCCCATCTATATTTCATGGATCCACGGGATATCATTCAACCTTTAATAATTCAAGACGTTCTAGCCAAATATGGGACATTGTAACTGGTGTTCTCTGATGTGGAAATATTACCTGTATACTTTCTAAAGGTGTAGTCACCATTCAGGCAAAATGTAAGAAGTT
>NW_013761157.1:0-1088 GCF_000517525.1 Limulus polyphemus
CTAATTAGTGGAGAGAACTACTTTAACCACAACAATAATGAAATAATATACCTTTAATCAACAGATACTAAGTGTTAGTGTAGCATCAACATAGTAGACTTACGTTCATCTATGTGTTCTTGTTGTCGCTGTTCTTAGTTTATTTTAATATTGTTACAACAGCGGAAGTCACATTATGCTGATAACACGTCATGAGATTTTAGAAGGATCATGAAGGCCCGAACGTTTGCTAGACGCCCTCTATTTTAGTATATAAGCCTGGCAAATAAAGCGGAGAGGAGAAGTGACAGCATAGATAATCGCAGATAGGGATATATAAAGACAGATAATCGAGTCAAGTGCTAAGTACAGTGCGTGAATCGTTGTGAATTATAGCGTGTGTTTAAGTTAAATTGACTGTGGAAATTAAGTGTATTGCAAAGTTTTATTGAGAAAGAATAAACTAGTTTTATTTAAGAAAGGACTTGTATCGCTGAAGTTCTTCAGAAATAATTTTTACGGGAAATTAACAAACGACCAAAGATGTAACAAATTGATGTCAGAAGTGGGATGGAAAAGAGAAAAAAAAATGGAAATGAAAAGTGGCAAATCAAACTACGACTTAGCAGATTTGTTGGCAGCAATACAAGAACAGAAAGAAACAAGAAGAGAGACTATAGCAGTGGTTGGAGGAAGAAGAAAATAAACAAGAAGAAAGTTTCCAACTGTTGAAAGAAAGTCAGCATACACAACTGGAAAAGATTAGTAAATTTCAAAGTGAATTAAATACATTAAAGGACGATTTACTGTCTTTTACACAAGGAGGATATATTGGCCATAGACCTAATCAGCCTCAGACAATGGGAAGCCTTTTCCAGACCTTGCAGCTAAACCCTAATATAGACATCTTCAGTCCTATCAGAAGTCACATTCTAGACATGAGTGTCAGCAATAGGGGTTATCTAGTATGAAGGATGCCACAGGAATTCGATGAGAAGGCACTGTGATACTGGCAGAAATGAATGGATGGACAGGGGAGCAGAAAGCAGTGTACCTAGGAACGAGCTTGAAGGGACAACCACTGGAAATACTTGGACAGTTGTCAGCAG
>NW_013761158.1:0-912 GCF_000517525.1 Limulus polyphemus
AGGTGTGACGGGGATTCGAACCCGCGACCCTCCGATTGCGAGTCGAGCTCCCTAACCACCTGGCCATGGTCAGAATACTTATTAATCAGTATCTGACAAAATTCTTGACTAAAATTTCTATGAGGGGCATATTTGAAGAAACGATATGATATAGTTAAGTGTTTTAATGGCTTGTCTATGTATCTATATAAGTATAATAGTGCTGTCTGTTGTATGTTCGTGTAACTACTTCGCAGGATTTGGATGGATCTTCATCAAAATTGATGTGGAGGTTCACTAGGTCCATGGGGGTGGGGGTACACAAAAATTTTCAGTTTTTCCATTATGCGATATGCGGTTTTTACCACTACTACACCCCCTGTAAATGGATTTTCACCAGATTTGGTATGGAGATACTTGCAAATTTGCGGTTTCACATTTTGTATTTTGCAGTTTTTATGGGCCTTTCTTTCTTTTTTTTTTAAATTATGTGTAAGTGGAAACAACTTTCCATGTTCTAAGATAACCTTTCATTAATCATGAATTTACATAATTTCTATCCAGGCCGCTAGTATTACAATAATTTTATACACACACACAGAGTTATTTTTAATATTTTATTTATACAATTATTAAGAAACTCAACTATAATTTCTGTTGTCCATAGTGGTTCAACGGTAAACTTGAAGGAACATAACACTAATATTCGGGGTACAGTGTAGATAGTCCATTGTGCAGTTTTCCCCTTAGACAAACAAAAAAAGTTTACGTGCACATATTTCCATTCTATCTTTGTTTTTGTATCTTCATTGACATAGATCATTTCTTAAAATCATATAATCACAAAAAATAAATTATATAGTAAGTTAGGTTAAGATTTATTAACCCTAATGCAGCAATGTATTGTTTTTTAAACTCTTCACAGACGTTTCT
>NW_013761159.1:0-1441 GCF_000517525.1 Limulus polyphemus
AATGTTTTCAGTACAATTGATAACCTTTACTCTTCAGTGTAATCTTAGTTTCCAGTTTCTGGAGTTGGTCATTGCTTGTGCATTGGTGCTTTTTATGGGTGAAAACTTAACATATAACATTAAAGAACAACAGTGAGCCTTTTGGTCCATCAAGACCATCCTATCCACCAAATTAAACATTAAAAAACTCAAAGTTAGCCCTTATCATTCAAATAATTATCAAGCCCTCTCTTTTGCTACACATCTTTTTCTATGAATGTTGTTAGGTTTTACTTTTAGTGAGTTATATTCAAAACTGAAACTACTTTATAACCATGGTGTATGAATAAATATGGCATAAGAATGTAGCTATTAATCCAAATGAGAAAGACATTGATGAGCTTAGATGAATTTTTTACAGCTCTTGTCACATAGTTAGAAAGCCAGAAAAATTATTATATTAGTATGACATTGTCTACTTTTTGAATGTTATTATTCTGTGTTTTTTTTTTTTTGTGCATTATATATTTAACTCTTTCAGCATGGGCTCAGTCCCTGGGACGAATCTCGTAACAATTTTATGCTTGTTATAGTTTTCTTGCTATAACTTCTAAATTAGTAAGCGAATGTTAACGAAATTTGGTAGTTTATCAGTAGACATCACAATGCTTTCATACATAAAATATCAGATTTTATTTTATTAAGTCTTAAGGTTTGTAAAGCAATTTTCATTTTAAGATTAAAAATACTTTTATGCATCAGAAATTTTAATATTTCACATGCAAAATCTTTATAATGTCCAGACAGTTATCAAACATTTCTTAAGAAAAAAACTTTATATATTATCTGTTATTTTCACTAACAAATCTTTGTACAGGCTCGATAGATTTGACCGATATTGTAACTACCATAAATAAAATTAGGAAATAAACAAAATCTCATAACGTTATACATTTATACATATTTATTATACTGACCTTTCAGCCGTGCCTCGCTAACAATACAGAAGTTACAACGACGAGGCTCACGTGTCCTCGTGTTACCATATTAAATATCATAAAACTGACCTTTGGTCTGTACAAAGTGACCTGCCTTGGCTGTGTTTTATTGGACTAGTATTTTGTAAAATACAGTCACCTTTCAATTATTATACATTATATATGTATATATAGATTGTTGCTATTTTGAAACAAGTTCTTAAACATATTTTTCCTAAAACATAGAACAGTAAATAAAGAAGTAAAGCAAACAATTATCTCTTCTAGTTACGACCTTTGTACTCATTTGCTGCTTGACGTTGGTTGCTAAGCCTTTAAAAATTTCACACACGAAGGATATGAAATTAAATAATTTTTTTTAGGTTTTATATATACATTTGAATAACTAAAAAATCATAAATTTTATGACACAACCTACTTCCTTGAAAATCTTTGGTTTGAAAGAAAGTAGATGGTGTCCTAAA
>NW_013761160.1:0-1198 GCF_000517525.1 Limulus polyphemus
GACTTCTAGGGCGAGTGTGGAATGTTGTCTATAAGAATGACTTCTAGGGCGAGTGTGGAATGTTGTCTGTAGGAATGACTTTTAATGCAAGTGTGAACAAATCATTTTTAGCTATGTTCTCTGTTTTGTTGTTTTATAACCTAACATATTTTGTTGTACAAAACATTTCTATCTCTGTTCTTTGTTGTTTTGTTTTACAATCTAACATAATTGTTGTCCATAGCATCTTTAATTAATTCCTTAATTTTACGAGTTACCTATCGAAAGTAGTTAATATAAGTCTTGTTTTTGGAGCATTTGATTATTTTAAGTGCAAAGCAACTGGCTATCTGTGCTCTGTTCACATAAGGACTCGAATCCCAGATTTTTACATTGTAAGTCTGTAAATTTACCCCTGACACACTGGGTAACATCTAAAAACAAATTTACGTACATTGTTAATATGTAGAATGAAACCTGACTTTAAATGTTTAAACAAGCGAAAACCTTGTACCTAATATGAAAATGTATATTTTAAGTGGTCAAATTGAGTATTTTTTATCCTCAAACCTAGATTTTTTTTTTCAATATATAGAAAATAAAGTATTCAAGATTTCATATAGAGTCGTATAGGTTATATAGCGTAATGAACAAAAATATCATGTCAGCTCAAAGACAAACAAAATAATACTTGAACCCTTGAAACATTTGAATCTTGAAATATTGCCCGAAGAGTCCTGATATTAGCCGAATGGCCTTGTCGGCAATGGATATAGCAGATATAGCATGGTTTATATATTGTTACACACTCTTTCACAAAGAAGCTCTTATAGTAGGGGAACATTATGCCAATTGTGCCGTCAGTTTTATTACATGAAAAGAATGACTCGACTATTTCACAATGTATATTTTATTTAAGTTATTCGTCTTAATACACAAGTTATATGTGCTCTATCTCTAAGATAAGCACTCTATCTCTTATACTTTTTGATAACCTCATTCTGTTTCTGAGCACTTTTTCACGTCCCTGTTAGTATTTCATTCGATAGTAGGAATAGCATCGATGAACTGTTGATCAAACTTCTTAAAAGTTTGTAAGATGGTGTTCTTTCTCGTTTGCCATTTACCGTGTTTTTCGGAATATAAGACGCACCGGTGTATAAGATGCACCCTTATTTTGAAGACAAAGTTCTGGGGGAAAAAGCTACAGTCGCATTTG
>NW_013761161.1:0-3514 GCF_000517525.1 Limulus polyphemus
GTTATTTATTGGTAATAGATGTTATTCATTGGTAATATATATTATTTATTGGTAATAGATGTTATTCATTGGTAATATATATTATTTATTGGTAATAGATGTTATTCATTGGTAATATATATTATTTATTTGTAATAGATATTATTTATTTGTAATAGATGTTATTTATTGGTAATAGATGTTATTCATTGGTAATATATATTATTTATTGATAATAGATGTTATTCATTGGTAATATATGTTATTTATTGGTAATAGATATTATTTATTGGTAATAGATATTATTTATTGGTAATAGATATAATTTATTGATAATAGATATTATTTATTGGTACTAAATCTTATTTATTGGTAATATATGTTATTTATTGGTAATAGATATTATTTATTGGTAATAGATATTATTTATTGGTAATAGATATTATTTATTGGTAATAGATATAATTTATTGATAATATTATTACCAATAAATAACATGACACGCCTCCACGGCTGAAAAGGCGAGCATGTTCGGTGACGAGGATTCGAACCCGCGACCCTCAGATTGCGAATCGAGTGCCTTAACCACAAATCCATGCCAGGCCGATAAATGTAAGGACAATGAAATAATCATTTTTACAGGCCATCACCACTGTGAACTTCAGAAATAATCTTTACTTTGGGCTTATAGGTTCTTAAAAGAAAGAGACAATAGCATCGAAAAGTTGATATCTATATTATAGTTGATATCCTTTTGTGAAGTCTTGTTTTAAAGAACAAAAATGGGAAAATAACATCTATTATCAATAAATAATATATATTACCAATAAATAACATATATTACCAATAAATAACATAGCGTTGTTCTCTGGTTCTAGTTTATCAAAGCGTTTCGTAAAAAATACAGACTTTCTGAAAGTAGATTTACATGAGCTATTTAAATATAACAGAGAATATTTTCTTGTATGAAATCACGCTTTTTTGTGGTTCTAGGTTATTAAATCCTCTCGTAAAACATTCTGTCTTTTAAAACGTTTTCACAAACTATTTAAATATCAAAAAGAATATTTTTCGTGTATAAAATTACGCTAGTCTCTGGTTTGGGCTTATTAAGTCATCTTGTACAAAACACTTTATAAAGGCAGTTTTACGTTAACTATTTAAATATAAAGGGGAATGAAATGTTTCTGAAATACTCTGTCTTTCCGGATACAGTGTGGGGCAAAAGTTACTATACAGTTGGCATAGTTAGTAAGATACAGTTTGTATTAAAGAAAATACTATGAATAAAATTGGCACCAATTCACATGTTGTTTGTTTTTGGGTAACAGTTAGAAATTAAAACATGTTCTAAATGAAACAACTGCATAGTCGCTTTTCCTCCACCCTGTGTCTAGATATTTGTAAGGTTTGGTTTGTTTTGAATTTCGCGTAAAGCTACACGAAGATTATCTGTGTTAGCAATCCCTAATTTAGCAGTAAAAGACTAGAGGGAAGTCAGCTAGTTAACACCACCCACCGCCAACTCTTAGACTACTCCTTTATCAAGAATAATGGGAATGGCCAAAACACTAAACCACATATAATGCAATGTGATTGCTGTAAAACACTAAACCACATATAATGCAATGTGATTGCTGTAAAGTAAAAGTAAGATAAATATTACAACAATAAACAATATGCAACGTAAACAACCGCGAGGTTTTAGAACACAATAAATACGCAACAGGTTAGTGTTGCTTGATTTTCAACGTTTCACCTAATTTTATAAAGTTGAACTTAACGTGGGAAGAACAAATGTAATAATTGAAATCCAGTAAAAGGAAGCCTGAGACGAATATCAAGTACATCGCCAACCCTACAGCTAATTCTGTAGGTTTACTTAAAATATGAACGAAATAGAACTTTTATTAATTCATATTAAACATATTCAATCTCGTAAATCTAAAAAAAAAAAGGAGCATTATCTTAAGTCGTTTATCGTGCGCAATGGTGCCTACTTATGTTGGCCTGGTGAAATATAGTGGTTAGAGGGCCCGGATGAGGAGCAGAAAGGTTCAAGGTTCGAGACTTCATCCCATTGAACACTCTCCGCAAATGAGCTATGGGCGAATAATTTGATTCAAAAGACCGGACTAAATCCTTGTGACAAAGAGGTACTTACAGCTAGCTGGCCTCTGTCCACGTGGTTATTTATGAATACTAAGGTTCTCTGTCCTGACCGTTTAGCGCACGTGCAGACAAGCTGTCGTTTAGATTGCACATTCCAATTTTTTATTTATTAAAGTATTATTCATCCAGTGCGACTACGCACGTTTCTGTTAACACTTGTCATTAAAATAAAAGTCACACAAACATACAAAACAATTATCGTGAGAAGTAAAGAGCAGTTAACAGTCGGACGCGAATTTCTTAAGATTAAACACTAACATAAAACTGAAAATATCGTTAATAGTAAGTGTACCCAACTCGTGAAACAATGCATTGTAAACTTCATCAGTAAAAACTTAAGATAAGTATATTCAATTAAATAAGCTCATTACTATTTGGATTTTTGGTTTTGCTCTAAGCAGGCATCCTGCTCTGATAGTAAGTTAATATTAAATCAAACACTAAACCACATATAATGCAATGTGATTGCTGTAAAACACTAAACCACATATAATGCAATGTGATTGCTGTTTCTTTTGCTGGATGTCAATCATTATATTTGTTCTTCACACGTTAAGTTCAACTCCTTTTACTGAATGTCAATTATTATATTTGTTCTTCACACGTTAAGTCAGCTTCTTTTGCTGGATGTCAATCATTATATTTGTTCTTCACACGTTAAGTTCAACTTTACGGTCTGAGGAAAGAGATTTGTCTTTATATGTACGAACTGAACTATAAAGATCAATTCCATGTACACTTCAACGAATAATATCTATACAATAAAATATTTGTGCCGTGTCCACCACAGGTATCTAAACCCGATTTTTAGCGTTATAAGCCCTCAGACTTACCGCTGAGTCACTGTGCGGGCCAAAGGTTTGCTTGTTTGCTTTAGAGCAAAACCACATTGGGCTATCTGCTGTGCCTACCGAGGTGAATCGAACCCCGGATTTTAGTGCTGTAGATTCGTAAAATTACTGCTTTTCCACTGTTACGGTTTATGCAGCTGACTTCCAAAATGAGATTGTTGTATATCAGCTTGTCACGGTTTCTGCAGCTGTCTTTGAAAATTAGATTTATTTAAATCAGCTTGTTACGGTTTTTGCAGCTGACTTCCAAAATGAGATTGTTGTATATCAGCTTGTTATGGTTTCTGCAGCTGTCTTTGAAAATTAGATTTATTTAAATCAGCTTGTTACGGTTTTTGCAGCTGTCTTTAAAAATGAGATTGTTGTATATCAGCTTGTTATGGTTTCTGCAGCTGACTTTCAAAATTAGATTTATTTATATTAGCTTGTTACGTTTTTGCAGCTGTCTTTAAAAATGAGATTGTTGTATATCAGCTTGTTATGGTTTCTGCAGCTGACTTCCAAAATGAGAT
>NW_013761162.1:0-913 GCF_000517525.1 Limulus polyphemus
TAGTTATGTGAAGATGCTTTTATGACATATAGAAGTAGCTGTTTAAAGACGTTTTTGCGACACATAGAATTAGTTGTGTCCATGTGCTTTTGTAACACACAGAATTAGTTGTGTCAATATGTTTTTGTAACATACAGAATTAGTTGTGTCCATGTGTTTTTGTAACATATAGAATTAGTTGTGTCCATGTGTTTTTGTAACATATAGAATTAGTTGTGTCCATGTGTTTTTGTAACATATAGAATTAGTTGTGTCCATGTGTTTTTGTAACATATAGAATTAGTTGTGTCAAGATGTTTTCTCCTTACAATATGACTACACATATATGAACGCTTTGCTTCATCAGAAGCTAAAACATACAGTAGAATTTCAAAAAAGGAGTTCATTGTGAAATCTTTCTCCTATCATTTAATCTGCAGCTTAAAACTAAGTTCAGACTTGCGAGTAAAATCTTAGTATTGTTTTTGTATATTCAGTTTTGACTCTTATACCCAAATTAAAAAAACTGTGGTTTTTACAGAAGAAAATGGTAACTATAATTATGTAAAAAATGGGGCTAGAGAAAGACGTAAATTTCAATGAACGAAAACATCATTATTTCTAGAGTAAGAAATGTTAAACATCAGTTGACTTACCTGGTTAATTCATGACTGCTTTGTCCTTGGATTCACGAAGTTTATAGATTACTACCGTATTTCACGCACCATTCAGCCTGCTTAACTCATGACTGCTTTGTCCTTGGATTCACGAAGTTTATAGATTACTACCGTATTTCACGCACCATTCAGCCTGCTTAACTCATGACTGCTTTGTCCTTGGATCCACGAAGTTTATAGATTACTACCGTATTTCACGCACCATTCAGCCTGCTTAACTCATGACTGCTTTGTCCTTGGATCCACGAAGTTTATAG
>NW_013761163.1:0-1684 GCF_000517525.1 Limulus polyphemus
TTAGCATTACATGTGTAATACGTAGGCACTTCCGAATACAGCAGTGTTTTCGCAAACGCGTCATTTTGACATAACGTGAAGAAAGCAGTTAACATTGTAGCCGGTGGATTCAGGGCTATTTGTTGCACATTTGCAGCTGTGAAATTAACAC
This sequence comes from Limulus polyphemus, assembly GCF_000517525.1. NCBI lineage: Eukaryota > Metazoa > Arthropoda > Merostomata > Xiphosura > Limulidae > Limulus > Limulus polyphemus. The sequence continues at coordinate 152 of NW_013761163.1, forward strand.
GGTGTCCATTTTCTAGATGTACTGCTAAGTGAACAACAGCTGGACTTCGTTCATGTATGAGAAATGAAAGAATTCCCCATACAGCTTCATTGCTGCTTATGTATCTTCCAGCCTGATACTGTGCGATTTCATCGATATGTATGACCGCATTCCTATCACTTCATTCTGGTTGCATGCCAAAAACTGCCATGTCGCTGCCTTTATTCACGTACTTACAAATGCATTTGATCGATTTAACGGAGTTACAGTATTTCACGTTTATGTGCACTTTGTATGTTTTTGATAGCAAAGGCGAATATGGAACAACCCACCGGCTATCTAATGCGAAGTCACCATTTCACGTTTGTATGGTTGCTAATTTACTGCCATCTTCTGCTGATCTTTTTCTGTATAAATGATATCCATCGTTTCCTGTAACTGTTGGATACTAATGCTCGAGGATATCGCTTAGAGCATTTTCCGTCTATCACTCATGGTGAATTTAGATTCAGTGTATCCAAGGTCCATGTATCATATTTTTCGTCACAACTTCATGCAAATCCTTATCGACGTCGGCATTGGGTATTTCAGCGCATATTACATCGTCGATTTCGTTTGAAGTGATTTTGTTATAGAGCCAGATTTTTATATGTGCGTGTGGCAATCCTCTCTTTTGTCATTCCACTGAGTACATCCAGCAGGCCACAGACCCAAACACTTCATGTTTTACCATGAAATCCATCAGCGATCTCAGCTTCTGTCTGAAAACACGTGCTGTGATGTCATGCCTATCCACCAGCGATTGCCCAGGAAGTAAGAACTGTTGTATATCGTCCCAAACTGGATGGCATGTGAATGTAATGAATAGGTCTGGACGACCGTAGTGACGAACATGCACAATTGCATCTTGAGCGTACTTATGCATATGACGTGGACTGCCTGTATATGAATATGGCAAAATCGTTAGTCTTCCAACGTTAGTTGTATTACCGTCATTTACAATTGCATCTCGAAAATGAACGTATTCTTCAGAGCGAAGCCTGGTCTGATTCAAACGGATCAATATCAAACGTTCTGTTTCGATTTTTGCATACATATCTAAGATGTATTGGTGAAACAATGGACGGCATTTCAATATGTGTTGTCTTCATTCTCTCGAATCATTAATCGGTATGAATAATAGTTCATTGCGCTGCATATCATATTTGTTTCTTCACCACTGACTGGATTTATCATCTTAACGTTGAAGTGATATCCATCGGCACCATCCCAAAAAATGATTGGATATTGCAGGGCATCGTAGCATCGATGAGTTTCTGCAACTTTATCTCTAGGTTGGAATTGATCTCCGACTATAACAATTACCACTTCATCTATAGTTGGAGCATTGAATCTTCGCACATATTCTCCAGCAGGCGTTTTGTGAATAACAATCTTGTGTGTATCAGATGGCATCATGTCAATTGCTGTTTTGAACAAATGCACTAAATTGTTTTTTCGTGAAGAAGCTCTTGCAGTTGGGAAACAATGGACCTTTTTATGCTGGTAGAAATT
>NW_013761164.1:0-1730 GCF_000517525.1 Limulus polyphemus
ATTCGCCAAGGTACATGATAGTTCTAGAAACGTGGCGTCACACTAGTCATGTGACTCGCTGACGCAACACTGCCCCCTCCTTAATATTGTTCGTCCCGAACAATAACCACATATAATAAACCAATAACAATTAACAATAACTTAATTAACTGTACAGAATTACAAACACAAAATTACAATTCAACAAAGTCTCTTAATTTACAGGACGTATCTTCTTTCGTACTGGTCTCCTTCTCGTTGGCTTCTGCTTCATGTGGGATTCATCTGCTTCATCAGTAAATGTCCTATCATTGGTAACAATCACATCAGTGGTAGTAACTTCACCAAGAGCTTCACCGTTTCCCTTCTCAAGACTGAGTAGAGTTTCTTCTTCGACAGTGGCTTCTTCAGGTGGCACGTCTTCAGCAGCATCATTTCTTCTGTTTTCCACTTCGTCCCAACTGAAATGTCCTGGACCGTGATAACACCAAAGCCTGTTGGCATGCACCACTTTTGGCTTACCTCTCCGACCACATTTTATCCAGAAAGTCACGTCTGAGAGACGATCCACTATGTCATATGGGCCTTCCCATGGAGAAGACAACTTGGGAGACTTCCCTTTGGTCTTCCTGAAATTATACAACCACACCTTGTCTCTTGGTACAAAGCTGACTTAGTAGATCTCTTATCATAAGATAACTTCCTCGAATCAGCAGACGTTTTCAAGTTTGTACGCACTTGATGGTGAATATCATCCATCCTTTCCGATAACACTTTCACAAACTCTGACACATTCTCAGGCAACTCTTCATAAGGTGGGCGTCCTGTTAACAGATCCACTGGCAACCGAAGTTCCCGACCAAACATCAACTTTGCTGGAGTGTATCCAGTGGTTTCATGCTCTGCTGTCCTATAGGCCATCAACAGTGGAGGGAGTAAGACATCCCAGTCATCTTGGCGGCTATTACAAAACTTTGCACACTGGGACAGGAATTGTAATGCTGCAAGTTGTTTGGCATCCGAAAGACCAGGACAACGCCACTGCACCCACAGTCTGATGGGATGGTAGAAAAGTACAACTGGTTGGAACACAGCTGATTCAAAGTTACGGCCTTGATCTGAATGCAGTTCATATGGCATACCAAATCTGAAGAAGAAATCACTAATAGCCGAAGCTACAGTTGTAGCTTCCTGATTTGGTATCGCATATGCCTCTGGCCACTTGGTGAAATAATCCATCACCACACAAATGTACTTGTTCCCAGCACGAGTTTGGGGCAGAGGACCAGCAATGTCGACGGCTACTCTTTCCATTGGTGGGCTAACTTGATATAACTTCATTGGAGCACGTTCCTTATGCTTGGGTCCCCTTTTAGCACAACATGTATTGCATGTTCTGCACCATTCTTCCACATCTTGTCTCATACCTATTCAGTAAAATCTGTGTCGTAGGTGACTCAATGTTTTCTTAACTCCGAGATGTCCTCCTGTTACAGTGTCATGGGATTGACGCAGCACAACTTCCCGTAACTTCCTCGGTATAACCGTTTGCCAGGTCGTCACTTTCCCGTCTGCAGTTTCCCATCTCCGGAGAAGAATACCATCTTCAAGCCTCAACTGGTCCCATTGTGCCCAATAGTGCTTTGTCACGGGGCTTAGACTAGACACCTTCTCCCAAGCAGGGCACAAAACACTTGCTTTTAGGAATCAATCATTGGCTTCAAATCTTGGTCTTTCTCCTGTTCTGCCTT
>NW_013761165.1:0-1181 GCF_000517525.1 Limulus polyphemus
ACCCGTGGTGGGCAGAGAACAGATAGACCATTGTATAGCTTTGTGCGTAACTTCAAACAAACAATGAACACCATTATATATAGTTGAATATGTATTTTCCATCACTGTTCTCACTCATGGTTTTGTATTTCTATATGTCTTAAATAATATATAAGACCTCTTTACTAATTATGTATATTAATTATTTTACCGTAGCGAACATTAAACAGAATCATCTGTGATGATTCTTTCTAGGAATATGTTAAACTGACAGGGAACGAGAAACTTCCATATTTAATCAAATATATGACCAATAATTGCTATACAAGTAATCATCATACTATAGTGAAAGTACTTTTTTGAAGATTAAACCATCAAATAATTATATACTATTTTACTTTTACTTTGAAATAGAAGAGCATTCAGGAGAAAATAAGAAACACAAGAAGACATCTAAAGAAAGTAAAGGTATGTATTTAATAGTAAGTACGACCAGCTATTAATTACATATATTAAATTCTCTATCGCTGTGAACATTTCCTCTGAACATCACTCATGGTTCGTTCTAGCAGAATATTAAACAGAGTAGGAGAAAGGAGACTTCCATAGTGTACTCGGACAGTTGGTTTAAACCACTTATTAATATTAGTGTTAACTAAGACTCCATAAGAAACATTGTAAGAAATGCTACAATAGTTCAAATTATGTTTTTGACTGATGTTATGCGTTCTCTTTAGTGCCCATAGTGCTTCTTGAAACACTCGATCAAAAGCTTTATTTTAATCAATAAAATTATGATTTAAATCTTTTCCCAGTTCACAATAACTTTCACCCATGACTCTTACTTTTGGGATTTGCTCTCCATCATTTCTCTGTGATCAAAACCTTGATTGTTATTCAGCTAGGATAAACTCAACCTCATCATTATGCTTGTTTATAATGAGTCTTAGCATCACTTCTATTGGTTCACTAATGAAGCTGTTAGTACCGTTATTGATGAAACAATAAAAATGATCTTCCTTTGTGTTGGGAAATATAATATTCTTTGACCACTATGTTGGTCAATCTTCAGTCTTCCAAATAATATTCAAGATATTTTCCACTGAGTGTTTTGCTGTTTCCTAGACTCACAAAAGATCCACCGAGACTTTGTCTCGATCTGCTGCTTTTCCATTGTTCATGCTTGTCACACCATCCTTTAT
>NW_013761166.1:0-912 GCF_000517525.1 Limulus polyphemus
GCATAATTCGCCAAAAGTACTCTAACCTGAAGAGCCTGTGATGATGACAAATGGACTATGCTCTTCTTATAGAGATCACTTAAATGTTCTGGGAGTGGATATCCTTTCTTTATGGTTGTATTTATTGTCTTAACATTGACTAGCTCTACCTACTGGCACACACACAACAATGCCTCTTCCTTAAGTGTCTACTCAGATTTAGAGAAATTGGCCACTGTTATGGGTACTACCTGATGACCTGCCACAAGTGACCTTCCAATCTTCACATCCGCTGACCTGGATGGGTCTTCCACTGCTTCCACAAGCATTGGGCTTTCTTGGAGATGTTCTTTTATCCTACCCAAATTATCTTCTTTGACATAGGGGTATTGTACTTGACTTAAGTGCTGTGACATGCAAATCAACAGATGCAGCAACACTTATCGGAATTTGGCCTTTGTTGTTCCCAAAAGTCATTTTATCAAAGTTAACTACACACTTCCTCGGTAGTATATAGTCCAACCCTAATATGCATGGGTCTTCAGTGTCAGCCAAGTATACTTTGTGCCTGTCCTTTATGCCTATGAGCTAAATAGCTACCCACACTGGTCCCCACAGCCTTGCATAATGTCCTGTCACACCACAGAGCTTCTGTATGGCTTCTGGTAATCCTTTGTGATCTAGCATCTTGATACTCACAAGGGTTTGCTGATATGCAGAATCTATGACAAAGTTGCACCTTTGGCCAGCCAGCTTTCCTGTCATGTAAACACTATGTGTGCTTGGCATTTTACACTTAGCTGTTGGGAATTTCACAATGGGGGTTGGTGGTCGTCCCTCAGCACCAACCACTACTGATTTCCCGAAGCTAACTTATTGGTAATATTCTTCTTACACTGGCTTCTCATATCTCCACAGTTCCAACAACCTTTC
>NW_013761167.1:0-915 GCF_000517525.1 Limulus polyphemus
GAATACTCAACATGGCATTTTCCAATTAATGCGCTATAAGTTGCACAAATTATTTTTCAATTAATCACATTAGTAAAACACCGGACTTTTCAATGGCGGAAAGTGAAGGACTTAGAAAAATTCTTCAGGGCGAAAAAAATTATGGCACTTGAATTAGTTTTAAAACTACCCTATGACATACCAATACTGCATTCATTAGTATTGTCCAGGTTTCAGTAAAATATTCGTAGCCGTTTTCTGTAACGGCTTGTAAAACTATAATCCATATTAATAAGGCTGGAGACACTGTTATAAATATACACAATGTTTACTCTAATATAATATAGCGTTTACGACTAGTATAACGGTGCTTAAATGGCTTCGAAGAGCTTATGTTGGTAACAAATAACTGTCAATTTATCAACATAAAATTAGCCCTATGACCTGCACAGGAGTTTTTTTCAGTAGTTTTGCACAGGGTTGAATAAAATATTGATAACCTTTATTCTGTAGGCTTGTGAACCAAGAATAGTATGAATAGTAGTAATAATAACATGAAGAACAAATCGATGAATTTTGAAATATGTCTAACAATCGGAAAATCAACTTTTTTTGTTATTATCAGTATTTTAGCAGACATTCAGATAGAATGGGATGAGTGTTGTTTCAAAAACAAGTCTGCTTATTAAGATGGGTTTTTTTTTCCATAAGTTCTACTAGAATTTTTGTGAAATTCGTGGGCGATCTCTATTATGAACCATTATCGTGGTTCATGATATTATTGTGGTTTAAAATTTCCTATACTAGCATCTAATTTTATAACATTTTCATGGGGTGATTCTTGGCTTCCCTCCAAAAATATAACACGATGAAAGTCGAGGAATCATACTCATGACTAATATTTGATAAAGGTCTTAAAATAATTGAATGCCCATG
>NW_013761168.1:0-913 GCF_000517525.1 Limulus polyphemus
TTACACACATTACATTCCCCTCTTTTATATACCAGCCTACCCTATCTAGCAAATACTAGAGCATTCGCCAAGATACGGGATAGTTCTAGAAACAAGAGGGCGTGAGAATTGTCACGTGATCTCGATGACGCAACAATATTAAAATAAACACATAACAACAAATTCGTTACAGTATACTAAAACGTAAAAAGAAAACTGTGTGTTGGCAAATATCATAAACTGACTATATCTCGGCTTTTATTTAACTGCTAAATCCAAAGTATAATTTAACTACTAAATTTAAAGTATCATTTAGCTCGATTTGAGACCATTTGAAATTCTAATAAGTAACATAATAAATTGGGAGGCTCGTGTCCGAGATTTGAAACAGAGACAAAATTTGATTTAAATTTTAATTTAAATCGCAATTGAATTTATATTTATCAGTGATAACAAGATTTGTTCATGTCTGATTATCAAGTTTTTCTTGTAACACCGTCCCTAGAATAAATAGAAAATTATAACAAAAACGAATTGCTCGAAATTGCCAAAGTTTTAGAAATAGAAGTTAAAAGATCAATGAGAAAAAATGAACTAAAAAAGCGTATTATCAAAATAATAGTCGATGATGATTTATTTCCTGAGGAAACATTAGAGAAATATTCTAGTGTCCGTACTAGCCAATCGGGATTGAGTGATAAGGATAAATTAGAGAGCCAGCTAAAACTCAAACAAATCGAGTTGGAAGAAGCTCGTATCGAAGCTGAAAGAGAAAATAAACGCCTCGAGGCCGAACAAGCTCGTATTGAAGCCGAGAAAGAACAAGCTCGAAGCGAAGCGAAAAAGAGAAAGAACAAGCTCGTATTGAATCCGAGAAAAAACAAGCTGATATCGAAGCTGAAAGAAAAAATATACGTCTCGAGGCCGAACAAAC
>NW_013761169.1:0-913 GCF_000517525.1 Limulus polyphemus
GTACACATACGCTTTCAGGTGAGCCAATAAAGAGTAACATAAAGCGACCACAAAAATTGTAATAGTAATACTAGAAAGTTAGAATTTTGTATGTAAATGCTCAAGATTTCCACGAACCTTCATATGAAATTTGACGAAGATTCGTCTAGATGGGACGAAGAAGAAGCACAAAAGGCAAAACCTTCCATAACTCCCTTAAAACGAATAGTAGGAAGGCGAAAGTCTGCATGTAACTGCGCAACGATAAAATGTACCTACTTACAAAATTTAGTGAAGAACCATCATATCAGGACCCTCTGGTAACAAGTAATCGAGAAACAATCAGTAACCAAAAGTTTCACTGCAGTACACATACGCTTTCAGGTGAGCCAAAAAAGAGTAACATAAAGCGACCACAAAAATTGTAATAGTAATACTAGAAAGTTAGAATTTTGTATGTAAATGCTCAAGATTTCCACGAACCTTCATATGAAATTTGACGAAGATTCGTTTAAATGGGACGAAGTATCGGTACAAAACGCAAAACTTCCTATAACTCCCTTAAAACGAATAGTAGGAAGGTGAAAGTCTGCATGCAACTGCGCAACGATAAAATGTACCTACATACCAAATTTCGTGAAGAACTATCAATTCAGGACCCTCTGGTAACAAGTAATCGAGAAACAATCAGTAACCAAAAGCTTCACTACAGTAAACATATGCTTTCAGGCAAACCAATAAAAGAGTAACATAAAACGACCACAAGAATCGTAAACGTAAAGCTAGAAAGTTAGAATTTTGTATGTAAATGGTCAAGGTTTCCACGAACCTTCATATTAAATTTGAAGAAGATTCGTCTAGATGGGACGAAGTTGAAGCACAAAACGCAAAACCTTCCATAACTCCCTTAAAACGAATAGTAGGAAGGTGAAAC
>NW_013761170.1:0-1433 GCF_000517525.1 Limulus polyphemus
GCCCCTCTACCATGCAGGATGCAATGGCCAGAGCTCTTGAATTTGAATCCTACGTTAAGTCCAGCACAAAAGTACCAAGGTTGGTACAGTCATCTGGATTCAAGGCCAGAAAAGGTCAGCTTTCAGAGAAATTTGAGGGACTTTGCTGGCACTGTAACAAACCTTGGCACAAGAGAGCTCAATGCTGGAAACTTCCATCCCATTTGGGAGATGATACAGCAGGAAAGGCTGCTACCCAGAAAGGCTGTTGGAACTGTGGGGAGCAAGGTCATCTGAGGAGCCAGTGTAAGAAAAATACTACCAATATATCAGCTTCGGGAAATCAGTAGTGGTTGGTGCTGAGGGATGCCCATTGTGAAATTCCCAACAGATAAGTGTAAAATGGCAAGCACACATAGTATGTACGTGACAGGAAAACTGGATGGCCAAACGTGCAACTTTGTCATAGATTCTGCATCTCAGCAAACCCTTGTGAGCATCAAGGTGTTAGATCATGAAGGAGTACCAGAAGCTGTACAAAAAAGCTCTGTGGTGTGACAGGACATTATGCAAGGTTGTGGGAATCAGTGTGGGTAACTATCGAGCTCATGGGCATGAAGAACAGACAGAAAGTACACTTGGCTGACATTGAAGACCAATGCATATTAGGATTGGACTATCTACTACCGAGGAAGTGTGTAGTTAACTTCGATAAAATGACGATTGGAAACAACAAGAGCCAGATTCCAGTAAGTGTTGCTACATCCGTTGATCTGCATGTTACAGCACTTAAATCAACTACAATACCCCCTATGTCAGAGAAGATAATTTGGGGCAGGATAAAAGAACATCCCCATGGAAGCCCGATGCTTATAGAAGCAGTAGATGACCCAACCAGGTCAGCGGATTTGAAGATTGGAAGGTCACTTGTGGCAGGTCATCAAGTAGTACCTATAACAGTGGCCAATTTCTCTAAATGTGAGCAGACACTTAAGGAAGGGGCATTGTTGGGTGTGTAGCAGGAGGTAGAGCCAGTCAATGTTAAAGCAAAGAATACAACTGTAAAGAAAGGACATACACTTCCAGAATATTTGACTGACCTCTTTAAGAAGAGCATAGTTCATTTGTCATCATCACGGGCTCTTCAGGTAAAAGAACTTTTGCCAAATTATGCTGACGTCTTTTCGAAAGGAGATCATGACCTCGGCTTCACAGACCTTGTAGAGCACAGAATAAACACAGGCAATCACCGTCCAATAAATATCCCTCCAAGGAGAATAGCACCAGCAAAGCGACAAGAGATAGAGAAGGTCATGGATGGTCTAATTAAGGAAAGGATAGTCGAGAAATCAGATAGTCCCTGGTCAGCTCCCGTCATGTTAGTCCAGAAGAAGGATGGGACCCAATGTTGCTGTGTGGACTTCAGGGCTCTTAACAGTATAACCGAAAAGACT
>NW_013761171.1:0-3591 GCF_000517525.1 Limulus polyphemus
TAACTCGATCGTTCTCTATTTTGGCTTCGGCTTCGATACGAGTTTGTTCGAGCTCAATTTGTATGAGTTTTAGCTGAATCTCTAATTTATCATTATCACTTACCCCAGATTGGCTAGGAGGGACAATAGAGTATTCCCCTAATGTTTCCTCAGGCAACAAATCATCATGCACTAGTATTTCGATAATAATTTAGTTAATTTTTTCTCATTGACCTTTTAACTTCTCGTTCTAAATCTTTGGCAATTTCGAACAATTCAATTTTGCTATATTTTACTAGTTGTTTTAGGGAAGGTGATACAAGAAAATATTGATAATACGACATGATCAGATCTTGTTGACACTGATAAATATAAATTCATTTATGATTTAAATTATAATTTAGAACGAATTTTGTCTCTAGTTCATATCTTGGATACAAGCCCCTAATTTATTATGTTAAGTGTTATGAATTAGAAGAGTTTGTTATGTATTTTAATATGAACGTCGTTTAGATTAAGTTTGTATTTAAAAATATGCATAGCTTATAGTGTTAAATATGTATTGCGTGTAATGAATTTGTTATATATTTATTTTAATGTTGACGTTTGTTTGGATTGAGTTTATATTTAAAAATGTGTCTTGCTTACTGTGTTGTATACGTATTGCAAAACTCCCGCCAATTCTCCAAATTAGTAGAGTGTGAATGTAAGAATTGACAATATATTCGCTTTTGTAACTTGTTAAATATAGCTCAGTATTGTCTGAATTATCGAGAACACCTTTCCCGCACCTATAAAAACAGTCAATGCGATATGCCAAAAAGAGATCCTATTAGTCGTCTGCTGTAAACAGTGTGCTAAAAACTCCTGAAGCTTTTCATAACACTCATCAATCGAAAAAATTAATTCATTTGACCAGGAACAGTTATAAATTTTGAACATCAATGGATTATCATCGGATGTTAGTATCTTTGTAAAAATATTACTGGATTTTCATCGGACATTAGTAGTTTTATGAATACTATCTTCAATGGACCAACAATTCAGTGTGGTGACCATTGAGACAAAGTTAGCTAGCTTCCTGGCAATCGTACGTACATTGACTTGAAGTGATGTTGCTAGATATCAAGGGAATTCCAATCTAGAAGGAAGATTTATATGTTGTTTGTAAGCTAGTGACATTTTTGTTTAACAAACTTTGTTTGTAATAACTATTCGCAATAATTGTTGCATATGTATTAAAACGAACATGTGTTAAAAACGAAAATAGTGTGTATCAATCCTGTTGGCAAATATAGTAAATTAACTAAAATATCAGCATATATCTAGATACTAAATCCTGAATACGATATAACTGTTAAATTTAAAGTATTTAACTCGGCTTCAGACAACGTTACACGTTCCAATTTCGAACAGAATATTTGGATCTAGAGGGTGAAAGTGGGATATCGATCAAATGCAAACTTTTGATAGTTACCCATTCGTGCATGTTTGCAGTTCTTTCTCGGATGGGATTTGATCCCAATTTTTGCAAATTGATAATGTTATGCTATACAAATATCACTGGTGTAGTTAAATTTAATGAATATCTGACGAAAGAATTGTTTCTAGAAGAATTCGACAGGGGTGTCTTTTGTCAGCAATACTGTAGGTTTTGCATTGAACCTTTCAGAGAAGCTTTGGTACATCACCCACAAATCAGAAGTATCTCTATGAAATATCCCGTTGGTAATCATTACACGTTTCTTGTATAGCAATAAGAGCCAGAGTCTGACACTGTTATCCGAGTATCATCGGCATGTATATATATATACCAATGAAATCGAACAGAGATTATTAGTTCCAATAGTCAGCCTACCCACCTGTAATTCCTGGTTACCAGCTAATGAACCCAACCACATACCTTTACTTTTTATCCTATTCACTTTACTACCAGATGGTGTAATACTGTTTAACTTAAATAGGTAACACACTTTGAGATATATCCTGACATAACTCGATTATGTTATTTGCTGACACAATGTGTCCCAGTTCAAATCATACATTTCTGCAACATTCAAATGAAACTGAATACCTAAAACATTTAGAGGGTTTTCTAATTTTCTTATTAAGTTAGTACTTTTTGACTAGCCCCCCAGTAGCACAGCGGTATGTCTGCGGACTTACAACGCTAGAAACCGGGTTTCGATACCCGTGGTGGGCAGAGCACAGATAGCCCTTGTGTAGCTTTGTGCATATTTAAAAACAAAACAAAAACAAAACTTTTTGACTAATAAAGAAAATAATATCAAAGACTATTGTCCACAAGGGCTGAACCAGGAGACACAAGTAATATAAATGCCTCACTGTTTCCATTTCATGTTTTTGCATATGAACAAGTATTTTGTTCGTCATTAAGGCATTTTGATAAACCAATTAATCCACATCAGCAAATAGAAACCATTTAAGTGGGTGATAAATATATATATATATATATATATATGTTTTCTCCAATTATTGTCTATCAGAACATCTTTCCAAGCAGTAATTTCTTCTGTAACCGAAGTAGAAGTTTGATTTAGCAAATAAACTAGTTTTTTTACTGGTAGATCATTCAAGCGAATAACATTTTCACCATCAGAATCGAACATATCAAAAGCAAAATGTGTCGCACTGTTAGTTTTGGGAATATCTCTTTCAACTAAGTTTTTCCATTCTTGGGAAATGGCAGCTTATAACTTTTGAAAAACATCTATTTTAAACTTTTATCTTTACATAAACCGTCAAAAAAACTTCGTAATCGTACAATAACAATTGCTTCATTAATGCTAATTGAAATAGTTTAAATGAAAGGACATACAATAGTATAACGTTCTGAACAAGTTTAGAATAAAAAGGGTACTTAAATATAATATTATGCATTCCATATTTCGAATAATCGAAACTTGTTTTATTTCCTATTTGAGCCTTATAAGGACAACACATTCACAATAACTTTAGCTTAAGAAATTTTTCGAACAGCCATAATACAATACTTCGCAAAAGTAAAAATAGGAGACGTCATAATCACATGAATTACAAAACAAAAGTTGCATAACACTGACGTCTCACATTTTTGTGTGATTCCCGAAGCTAAGCAACGTCGGGCCCGGTTAGTACTTAGGAAGGTAACCACCTGGGAATACCGGGTGACAATGACATTTTTTTTTCTCTTCTACCTTATTTTTAATTTCTAGATAAGTAGGTCTCATTACCAACTCAGGTTCTGGTAGCAGAGATGAAGAAACAAAAATCCTTCCCTATCCAACCTTAAAGTCGTGAGCTCAAGTTGAAGATTCTTAATAATAGTTAATCTCTATGATCGAGTTTTCTGTGGAAGACACTTTTATCCTGAGGAAACTAATTTTTCAGGTAATGAACGAAAATCAATAAGTAAGTTTGTTATTTACACACAAAGAATATACATATTCTTGGGAAGCACTACTTCTCTTGGCGATCGCAGATGGAAATAACAATTAGGATTCCATTTTCGCTAAAGCCTCTGATCCTCTCTAAGGGGAACGCGGCCCACGCCACCTGTTTTCACTTGTAACCAAACCCACCCATTCAACGTTTATTTTAGAGTTTTTAGAG
>NW_013761172.1:0-912 GCF_000517525.1 Limulus polyphemus
CCAATTCACTAGTTTCACTTAAGCATGATCGCACTATTAGTTAGTGTTTACAATACAGTTCCGCCCCATAGACATAATCCTATTTTTACATACAAAACCCTTTTAAAATAGATCTACGTTTGTGTCTAGGATTCAGTTAGCCTAGCACTGTTTGGCCTGTAAGTACTTAGGGCTTGGTTCATCATGTATTATGTAACTCTTTAGTTTATCCATGAGTTCATTTTTATTTTTTTATAATATTGAAGTGAGTTATCCAGAAGTCTGTCTGATAGAGTTGACATGTTTGAATAATTGTGTAGAAATTCTGAATTTGTTGATCGTGATTTAAACAAACAAATAGAGCAATGAGAGAAAAACCAGTAGCGTCTGGAACCATATTTTATAAAATTTGGAAAACTGTTAAGAAAACACACTTAAGCCTAGTCAGAGCCTAACAGTATTGGAGCTCCTTCACAGGGTCGCGCTATTACTTTTCTAGATTCATCAAATAACACCATTTTTTTGCGAGCCTTCTCTCAGAACAACGCTACTGTTTATACACATACATAATCCTTCTTAATTAGCCCCTAACACTTGATGAAAACTCGGCACAAAGTCTGAAACGTCTTCTTAGACAGAAGGCATGTCCGTATGAAACTATTGCTAACTTATAATGGATTGTGCTGTCTGTTGTTTTTATCCAGAACAAGCCTTCTTAAGCAGGAAACATGATACACTGGTAAGAAATTCTGGCGCTTCGGGATTAATAAATAAAATCATGTTCACAGAATGAAATTTTGCTAGTAAATCGTGTCTCGTTAGTAGATTACCGTTGTTCGCTTCAAGACAGTTTAACTAAAAGAAACGTATCAAAATCTTCAATTGACATTGCTATTTATTCAAAATAACTTCTTCAATAAACAATTCAGCTTC
>NW_013761173.1:0-1894 GCF_000517525.1 Limulus polyphemus
AAATTTTCTAGGTAGTTTTTTATTTAATTTCTCCAACAACATGACAACCTATCGTAAATAAAATGACCAAAACTGTACATAATATTTCAAATAAGAATTACCTCCTTCAATTTGTACTCAGTATTTCTTTGTAGTCCCATTTACCATATTACTAGCTAACACTGCACTGTCTACAAAGCATCTTGTAATAGCTAGGCCTAGATCTTTGACACCCATAAACTTTACCTGATGTCTCTCCAACAAGATCATAAGAATAATTAATGTTGTGATAACCATAATCCAAAACTTAACTTTTTTGCAGATTAAAACACATCTACAAGGCATTAACACAGCTCTTGCAAAACTGCAACATCTTCAGTACAGTACAAAGTTTCCTTTAGTTTTGTATCATTTGTAAATTCAACCAATTTACTGGTTATTACTTTATCAATAGCATTTATGAACATGAGAAATAGCCAAAAAAAACCAGCACAGAACCCTAAGATACACCACTTTTAACATTAATTCACCATGATTTCAACCCATTTATATCAACCTTCTGACTTCTTACCACTCAACCAACTCCCAATCCCTTGAGCAGCTATCTCCTGTGATAAGCTGCAAGGTACGTAAGTAATCTCTCATGTGACACCTTATCAAATATTACTGAAAATCCAAGTATACCAAATTTCCTCTATTACCCACACCAAGATTAAATGTAACATTTAAAAAAAATGTTAGCAAATTCATAAACCATGACATTGCCTTTCTAAATCACTGCTGCATATCTACAATAATATAAAACATATCTAAACACTCTTGTAGAATTTATTTACTTTTCCTGAAACTTTTGTGTGCAAGTTTTCATACTACAAAACACAAACATTTTGAACATACCCTCAGAAAGCAGAACTAAATAAAATGAAATGGTAAGAACTCACCAGTAAAGGTTCTTCACCAGTCCTTCTTTCACTTTCATTATCTGAGTCTCCATTAAGATCCATCAACTATAAACCAAGACAAAATGAAAACACAATCACCGTAAGCTACATCTACTTAATCCCCAAGATTTTTAAGCTAATTATAAGATCTAGTTCATGGTTTTAAGACAAGCAACTCAAGAGCATTTATACATCTCAACTTAAAAAAATAAAACCAAAACCATAGAAAGTTTTTGATATTTCAATAAACAGTGTGATAATGTAATAACTTCAATTGATAATTTCATAACTTAAGATTTATTCAAAAGAAAGATAAATCCATTCTTATCATCAAACATATGATACTCTTTGTAGGGTTTGATATAACAGGCCAACTTTACTTCTTTGGTTTGCTCAAACTAAACAAACAAAATGTTAATGAAATAATTGTTTTATACTAAATTATTGAAATAATTGTTTCAAACAAAACAAAATAATATTAATAATTGTTTCAAACTAAACAAATGAATGTTAACGAAATAATTGTTTTATACTAAATTATTGAAATAATTGTTTCAAACTAAACAAAATAATGTTAATAATTGTTTCAAACTAAGAAAAAGAATCTATACTATTATTCTGCTTGTTTGTATGTACGACCGTTATGCTTTCTGACCGAGAACCTGCTGTATAAGCACGTGTACTTAGAATGTTCCCCAAGAAAAACCACATATGTACATTATTCACTCTATGACAAACAGTCTGCCTGCAGCAGAGAGCTGCAAAGCTCAGTGATCAAGTCACCACAACTGATGTATAAAACAAGAAGTAACAACAAAAATGGAACCATTTTGTACAACAGAATATTAAAAACTTTGATAGTTTTTAAAAAAGGTTTGACGTTAGGTCATAGAATAATATTATAAGTTTATTTATCGATAGTATTAAGGAACAGTAAAGTTTAGTCTTAACAAAACTAAAGTAAAAAAACGTAA
>NW_013761174.1:0-1000 GCF_000517525.1 Limulus polyphemus
ACGTTCAAAACATTTCCATAAACTTCTTTGATATTATTTGTGGCTGTGGCATTGTTTCCCTTCTTGTATTCAAACAGCATTACATACCGAATGTGTGTCTCGTCATGTGCCATCACTATAAGGGATTAGAGTATACTAAACTTTACACATTATATAGGCTACACTAAAGATAATGTTTAGGTGGTTTGTTTAACTATTATACGTGATGTACGTCTTTTGGGGGGTGGTTAAAGAAATTGTTCCAAAATGCAATATACCAAATATATCTATTGCTTTCTTAATACATAGATTGTCCTGACGTGGAGTAAGATTAGATAAAGTCATTAGATCATAATTAGTATGGACAGTATTATTGATTCTAACTTGGAACAACCGTTAGATAAATGTAAAGTTCTTTCTCTTTTTGTTCTACTTAACTCTCTCACTCCAGGACTTTATAGTTTTTATACTATAACTTTTAATACAGTGACTGTATCTTCACAAAATTTTTAAGATTATCAATAAACATTACAAGGCTTTAGGACACAAAATTTCAGTTTTATGGTTTTTTAAGTAATGTTTTTTCACGCATTTTTTTATTTTTGAATGTTGACTATTTAACATGCAAAGTATTTTTGATTTTAAGATTAAAAATACTTATATGCATTAGACAATTTTCAAATTTGACATGCAAAATCTTTATAACCTCCAGATAATTATCAAACGTTTTTTTTTTTTATAAAAAAACTATATTTTATATGTTATTTTCACGATTGTATCTGTGTATGGGTTTGTAACCACCGTAAAAAATTAAGAAATAGATATAAATTATGCTTTTTTTGTCCTAGAATGACCTACACAAAAGTGTATTTAAGATATTACATAAAGCTCTCAGTATCCTTACCATACAAAAGTGTATTTAGGATATTACATAAAGCTCTCAGTATCCTTTACCATACAAAAGTGTATTTAGGATATTACATAAAGCTCTCAGTATCCTTTACCATACAAAAGTGTATTT
>NW_013761175.1:0-913 GCF_000517525.1 Limulus polyphemus
GAGAGCAGAATAAACCACAAACTTAGCTATACACGAACACAAGCATAACAATCTGAAATGATTCGAACTCAAATGCGGTAAAATTCCAAAGAAAGCCACCTGTTCTTTTTCTTGGTCCATTATGCTATGGCCTAAAACTATCTTCAACAAACTAAAAACTAAATTCCATATATCTTGTATTTTGGAACATTGGAAAAACAAATGAGCAATAGTTTCTCTATCCACACCACAGAAGGAACATAAGCTTCTCCAAAACGGATGTGGTACATTGGGGTGAAAATTATTCTGTAAAGCAATAAATATCTTTCGCAAGGAAAGACCCTGAAATAAACTAAAATCCAAACCATTATTACGTGTAAAATACAAAACACGTGTGGGGAAGCTTCCCCCGGAAGATAATCGAGAAAAAAGACAGGATGTCCAATCTTTGGGTAGAGCCGATTAAAGTTGACGGAAACTTTTACCAACAAATTCCTTGGTGAGATCGCTATTATTAGTCAATACCAATTCAATAATCGCCGATTCCCTGAGAAAACGGGGGATAACCTCATAATGTAAGTGACGAAGACGCGTGATACCTGCTGCTACAAATTCAGTAAAATAAAATGTTCGCCTACGATTATCCACTAAATTAGGTTTGAGAAACAAAGGTAGTTCGAAAATTTCGATAATCTCGTCTAATGGTCTCCGAGTAAATCCATCCGAAAAATTGTCCATCCTTTAAAGATCTCAGCGATATACGGAGGTAAAAGGCGAAGCAATCGGGGAACCATTTGACATGAAAATACATCAGTACCGAGTTGAAAATCACCATAAAGACCAAAATAAAAATATAATAACAAACTTAAACCATCAAGACACTGTCTTGATAAGCAATTCTGAAGCAGTTTCAATCTATAGATATATTTAGGAA
>NW_013761176.1:0-913 GCF_000517525.1 Limulus polyphemus
TTCTGCAATCAAAAGTTAGATATCTGCATTCAAATGATAGAAATCTACAATCCATTGTTCAGATTCTGCAATCAACTGATAAAATTCTGCAATCAACTGATAAAACCAGTACAACGCTGAGCGAGACAATAACTGCTTCGAGGCTTCACGAATGACTGGAATAGACGGTGTGAAGCGTTTTGGCATGCGCGTGATCCTACGTCAACCAGTGTTTTAATTGTGTCAAATCGAGTGGCAAGTCGAAATTGTCTGTTATACTTCAGATTTTGAATCCGATTTTTTTTTTCGAATTTACTCAGTCAGTTGAAGTTGATGACAATGAGTCTTCAGTGAATCAAAACGAAGAAAAGTCAGGTCAATCAAAACGAAGAAAAGGGGTGAGAAAGTATGATTCCAAGTATTTAGAAATGGGATTTACATGGAATGGAGATGAAGAAGATCCACGACCACGATGTATTATTTGTTGTGATCAACTTGCAAACGAGAGCATGCGCCCAAACAAATTGTGTCGCCATATTGAGACGAAGCATCCCGAGTTGAAAGACAAACCCCTCGAATTTTTTGAAAGGATGCTAAGAAAGTTGAAGACAGGACAGAGCGTTATGCAACGTTACACCAAGTACAATTTTCTCCTTACAACTAGATGAATCTACTGACGTACAAGGTCTGTACCAGCTACTTGTTTTTGTGCGTTATATATGGAACTCCGAACCTCATGAAGATATGTTGTGCTGTGAACCAGTCAGTCGAAGTACTAGCGATGATATTTTTAAGACTGTTGATACTTATGTCAAAACAAAAGGTCTTGATTGGAATAAATGTGTCGGAATATGTACGGACGGCGCACGGGCTATGTGTGGTAAAAACAGTGGTCTGGTGACCAGAATACTTGAACTTAATCCAAACGCATCAC
>NW_013761177.1:0-3584 GCF_000517525.1 Limulus polyphemus
CAGTAATATAGTGTTGGATTGTTTTGTTTCTGGTGGAGCAACACAGTAATATAGTCGTTTGATTGTTTTGTTTCCAGTGGGATATTTCGGACCATGAGTTCTGGTGGAGCAACACAGTAATATAGTGGTTTGATTGTTTTGTTTCTGGTGGAATATTTCGGACCATGGGTTCTGGTGGAGCAACACAGTAATATAGTGGTTTGATTGTTTTGTTTCTGGTATGAGTGTGATGTAAATAACATAAGGAAATATTATATAAATGTCCTGTAAGTATATATGGAACTGGTTTGTTTTACATCAGTAGGTGTCACATGTTCAAATAAAAAAACGTTTTGTACTTTTTGATTTCTCTAGACAACATCTGATGAGGTTAAGAATGTGAAATGCATTTCAAGTAGCAAAGGTTATTTTAATATACAATTAAAAATTGGTGCTGATATAAAAACACTAGAAAATATTGATGATGTAAGAAAAACACATAGGTTCAAAAAGTCTTGATAGAAATGAAAAAACCCTATAAATATTGATGTTAGTGTTAAATATTTAAAGCAGTAATCTAAACATATATATATATATATTGGTTGTTTTTAAGTATTCATATTTAATAAACAGTTCACTGCTTGAAGAAGACTGTTTAAAGAGTAAAAACCTCACAATAAGAAGCATTTTCCAAGTGATTGTCCAACAACTGTGTTTAATAACCATATAATAGTGTTTAGCTTAACATTAGTAAATTACCTTTATTATATCTTCATTAATGAAAATTGTTATATAGTTTCTTCATTACCTTCTAGGCACGATATTCAGAGAATTAATTTTGAAGGCAGAATGTTCATTATCCATCTTCTCTTCAGTGAGGTAAGCTTGTGGCTCACACATCTCTGACTCTTAAGTTGTAAACTGTCCTATTCATAACCAGAAAAACAATACCAATACTGTATTGTATATTCTGTTAATACTGATCAAAACCAGAAAACAATACCAATACTGTGTAATATATATTGTTAATACTGATTAAAACTGAAAACTAGAACAGTAAAATAAAATCAGATATATCTGGTGTGCATGTATGCATCAGAAAAACCAAAATGTCTAGTGTGCACATACACCAAATTTATAACAAATTAGAATTCTTGTGCTTATACATTAATTTATCAAAAAATAGACTGCAAACATTTATGATCAGATAAAAGAGAATAAGAAAACAGAAATGCATAAGATATCTATATAGTTTTCAGTATTAACAGAATATATAACACACATTATTGGTATTGTTTTTGGTTTTGATCAGTATTAACAGAATATACAATACAGTATTGGTATTGTTTTTTGTTTTTGATCAGTATTAACAGAATATATAATACAGTATTGGTATTGTTTTTGGTTTTGATCAGTATTAACAGAATATATAACACACAGTATTGGTATTGTTTTTAGGTTTTGATCAGTATTAACAGAATATATAACACACAGTATTGGTATCAAAACCTAAAAACAATCAGTATTAACAGAATATATTGTTTTTGGTTTTGATCAGTATTAACAGAATATACAATACAGTATTGGTATTGTTTTTTGCTTATTCTTACTTCACTTTTTTGCTCTGTGTTAGCATGATGTGTACAAAGACAAAAGAAAGCTTGATATTTTCCTCCTTTTGCCGTGTTTTACATTATAAATATTGTCAATATTCTTCATTTTTGTTACCACTACCTCTCCTTATATTAAATTGTGTTCTATTTGGAGGATCATTACGTCCACCTAGAGATTCTGGATTTTGTGATTCTTGTTGGTTTTTTGAGTTTTTTGTTTGTTTTTTATGTAGACACATCCACAACTATGCTTTTTAAACTGTCTTGTCCTGGCCTGGTGGTTAGGGCACTGGACTTGCAATCTGCATGTCGAGAGGTCAAATTCTATACCTGAAAATTCTTGCCCTTTCAGCTGTGGAAGTGTTATAATGTGATGGTCAGTCCTACTATTCAGTGATGAAGAATAGCCCAAGAGTTAGTGGTGGGTGGTGTTGACTAGTTGCATTTCCTCTAGTCTATCACTTCTAACTTAAGGATGGCTAGCACAGATAACCCTTCAATAACCTTGCATGAAATTCAAAAACAAAGCTTTGTAACATTCACTCTAATATTTGAGTTGTCGTTTTTCTGTTGAATTTCACAGACACTTGAATAACAAGTCTTTATAACATTCACTCAAATTTTTGAGTTGTCGTTTTCTGTTGAATTTCACAGACACTTGAATAACAAGTCTTTATAACTTTCACTTTCTTATTTTTTTCCATATTGTTTTGGTTAACTTTACTATATATCACAGAATTTATACTATATTGTTAAGTGGTATATTTTTGTTTTAAACATAAATCATTTTTTTGTTTTTCATTGGTGCCGTACTGTACAGGAGACTAGGACTAAGGTAAGTTTTGTGGTTTTATTTAATCAGTAGTATCTTGTCATTGGTGTATCGTAATATAAAACAAAACTTGTATATAACCAGTTAACAAGTAACTTTAGGATTTGTTTATAAACCCACTTTAGATGGTTACATGTCAGTATAATTAGCAAATCCAAAAGAAACTAAGTTGAGTTATGTATTATTAAGCCTAATGAAATCTGAAGTATTTAACCCTTCCGTTACAAGTTGGATGTAATCCACCCAGCCCATAACCACAAAAGTAATTATACTATGATTTTTGATAATGTATGCATATATTTACAAAGTTTTGCAGGTTATTGGTAAACATTACAAGGCTTTCAAACACAAAATATTAGGTTGTTTTGAATAAGTAATAAGATTTTTAATTAAAGATTTTTTTGTAAATTTTTCTTTAGGATGTTGGCTATCCAACATGCAAAGTACTTTTCATTTTAAGATTAAAAATACTTTTATGCATCAGAACATTTTCAAATTTCACATGCAGAATCTTTATAGCCTCCAGATTATTATCAAATATATTTTAGAAAAAAACTTTATATTTTATCTGTTATTTTCGTTACTGTATCTCTGTATGGGTTCGGTCAATTTGATCAATCTCATAACCACAATAAAAAATTTGGAAAAAAATATATAAATTGTTCTAGAATGACTACAGATTATAACACAAAAACATAAATGTTTAGACTAAATATCTTAAATCTCATAACATCATACATTTATAGATATTTATTATATTGACCTTTCAGTCATGCCTGGCTAACACGACAAAAGTTACAATGATACAGCAAACATGCAATCATGTTACCATATCCAATAATATAAAACTGACCTTTAGTCTTTACATAGTGATCTGTCTTTTAGTGATCTGTGTTTTAGTAGACTAGTATTTTTTAAAATACAGTCACATTTCAATTATTATACATTATATATGTATATAGATTATTACTAATTAGAAATTAGTTCTTAAAGATATTTTTCCTAAAACACAGAAGAGTAAATAAAGAAGTAAAGCAAACAATTATCTCTTCTAGTTATGACCTTTGCTGCTTCATGTAGGTTGCTAAGCCTTTTAAAATTTTGCACGTGGAGGATATGAAACAAAAATTTTTTAGTTTTATTATATATATACAGTTGAA
>NW_013761178.1:0-3180 GCF_000517525.1 Limulus polyphemus
CATTATGTAGATTACAGTTAGAGAGGCAGTGTTGCGTGTCAGAATTCCTGTGAAGCTCGTATCTGTTTTTTTTTAGGTTAAGAGTTTACCATTTTATCAGTTTGAATGAACTCCTGTGCACAAAGTCTATATTTTCGTTGAATAATTTTTATAATTAATTTTATGGATCGTAGTGTTTGTCATCATGTTTTTTTTTCTGGTACAATGAGTTTTTTGTTTGTTTTTATCTTATATAGCCATTACCATTAGGCTCCTCACTCGTCGCCAGCGGATTTCATTCGTCCAGTGAAAAAGAACAACTTAAAATTGATTCTAATATGACTTTAAATAATGAGCTTCTATCTATTGTAATAAGGCACGGCTTAACTGGGCTGTATATTTAAGTTTTATTATAAGGCACTTATAGCACTACAATGCTTCTCTTGACTTTATAATGATGGGCTTAATACTCTACACTTCCATGTATATTCCTGCATTACAGTAGTGTTTTTATACCCATCGCTGTCTTACATTACATCATAACTGTAGAATTAATACTTTGCTACACATCATTCCGTCTTACCTTACATCATTCACCTTACTTAATTCACATCCAAAAATAATCGTTTGCCAATGAATAAGCTCAAACTTGACCATATGTAGTGTATACTTGAGTTGAGTAGAAACAAAATAAAACAGTTACAGGAAAAGTAAAAAAAAATGGCTTAAAATAAAATTCAAATTGGTCAGATAATATGAGTGATTTTATTAGCAGTTACAATGTTTCCTTATATAAAGGTAGACTAAATACTCGCAAATCAGTCTTAACCGTAAACTGGTAGACTAAATACTAACTCGCAAATCAATCTTAACCGTAAACATGGTAGACTAAATACTAACTCGCAAATCAATCTTAACCGTAAACATGGTAGACTAAATACTAACTCGCAAATCAGTCTTAACCGTAAACATGGTAGACTAAATACTAACTCGCAAATCAGTCTTAACCGTAAACATGGTAGACTAAATACTAACTCGCAAATCAGTCTTAACCGTAAACATGGTAGACTAAATACTAACTCGCAAATCAGGCTTAACCGTAAACAAGGTAGAATAAATACTAACTCGCAAATCAGTCTTAGCCGTAAACATAGTAGACTAAATACTAACTCGCAAATCAGTCTTAAGCCGTAAACATGGTAGACTAAATACTAACTCGCAAATCAGTCTTAGCCGTAAACGTGGTAGACTAAATACTAACTCGCAAATCAGTCTTAACCGTAAACATGGTAGAATAAATACTAACTCGCAAATCAGTCTAAACCGTAAACGTTTCTATCAAAACAAACACAAATTCATCTGTTAAAAGTACATATAAACAACAACGTTGATCACAGACAAGGTGCATCATATAATATCTATAATGGGTTGTATTTTATGTCAACCATTCACTATCCGTCACTGTCTGAGTTAGTATTAGTATTTTCAACCCAAACGGTATCTTATGTGCACGTAGGTTAAACAGCCAGATCAGAAACCCTGATCGCTCAGCCATAATCGTCCTTAAAGGTTAGAATTCTTAATAAAGTGAACAGACCCTGTATGTTATTTGAGGCACGGTCAAGTATCTTGAGGACAGGACACAATGTTCAATCATTCATCACAAGGATAAATACATTTTCAGCTATTTTTGAACTATGAAATATGTAGGAGGAGTTACTAAAGTATTAAGGAGTTACTAAAGTATTAAGGATTACTAAAGTATTATGTATCAATTCATTTTCGATCATATTTTGTTTTGTTTATTTCAATACATTTCACTTCCTCTGTGTTGTTCCTTCAGTTTACATCCCTAATTTATTTATTTAATTTGTAAGAGTCTTGTGTTTTGGCCTTTACGATCTTATTTTCACATTTTTATCTCAAAAATGTTTTATATTGTTTGTCTTATATTTTGATCTCAAAGTTTTCTGTTAATGTCTCAATTTTGAACACGGTGGTCGCTTAATATTGTACGAGTCTTCTTTTAATCCCAGAGGTTTGTGACATTGTTCTACTGAAGTTTTGACTCTAGGGTCGTTTGATATTGTATATCTCACACTTTGATCCCACGGTCACTTCGTATTGTTTCTTTCATCTTTTGAACCCAATATCGTTTTGTATATTTTTCTCAACTTTGGACCACTAGGTCATTTGAAAATGTTTGAATATTTCTTTGTTCATTTTTAGTTATAAATCACAAATTTGCTCAACGGGCTATTTTTTTTCCGTGCCCACCTTGGTTTCGAAACTCGATTGTTAGTATTAAAAGCCCACCGACTTACCGCTGAAACACTAAGAGAGCAACTGTTTGAATAAGTCAGATATATAGTCATTTATAAAATAAGTTCCATTATCATTATTATTATTATTATATGTTCTTGCTTCACTTTTACATCTTTGGGTAAGGTTGCAAATGTCGAAGCAATATCAGTAAAGTTATTTACTTGTCTTTAAAAGATACTTAGTTAAGGTTCCTGAAATCTGTCAAGTCCTGCTACCAGGGACACAAAGGATATATAATCATATTCCACTAACAAGGTAGATATTAGGTAAGACGTTCCATATCACGATTTATATTATCGTAACAATAGGAGTAAAATAACTCAAAGTTTGAAATAATTTTTAGAAAATTTTACAGACCATTTTGTTTATAATTAAGCACAAAGCTACACAATGGGCTATCGGTGTTCTGCCCACCACAGGTATCGAAAATAGTAATGCAATAAACAGGCAAAAGAAAAACTGACAGTGATAACTATATATATGATCTTATGCTGTAGTACATAATGCTAGAGCCATTTTTACAAAAGAGAAGAAAAATCGATAGTATTAGGGAAAGTGTCCTCTAAAAAAAACTTGTCATGTTTGCTTTGCTTTTAATGCTATAACTTGATACTTGTTTGTCTGAATGATTCGAAATGGTTTTTAGTATAAGAGATCTACTCTGGTCAACTTTGGACCAGGAGACAAGGTATGGTTGTATAATCCCAGGAAGACCAAAGGGAAGTCTCCTAAGTTGTCTTCTCCATGGGAAGGCCCATATGACATAGTGGATCGTCTCTCAGACGTGACTTTCCGGGTAAAATGTGGTCGGCGAGGTAAGCCAAAAGTGGTGCATGTCAACAGGCTTTGGCATTATCACGGTCCAGGACATTTCAC
>NW_013761179.1:0-913 GCF_000517525.1 Limulus polyphemus
CAGCAGTGGTTGGAGAAGAAAGAAAATAAACAAGAAGAGAGATCACAGCAGTGGTAACTGGAACAAGAAAGGAAACAGGAAGAAAGTCTCCAACAGTTGCAGGAAAGTCAGCAGCAACTACAGGAAATTCAACAACAGTGGCACGAAGTACAAATGGAAAACATTAGTAAATTTAAAAGCGAATTAGATACATTAAAGGATGATTTATTGTCTGTTACACAAAGAGGATACATTAACCATCGACTTAATCAGCTCCAGACAATGGCAAGCCCCTTCCAGGCACCGTGGGAAGCATATAGAGCACAATTTGAGCTACTGGCAGAAATGAATGAGTGGACAGAGGAGCAGAAAGCAGTATATCTGGCAACGAGCTTGAAGGGACAACCACTGGAAATACTTGGACAGTTGACAGCAGACGACAGACACAGCTATAGAGCACTGGTAGCGGCTCTAGAACTCAGGTGCGGAACCCAGAATCAGTCAGAAGTCTACAGGGCCAGGTTCAGGACGAGAGTCCGTGCTAAAGAAGAGAGCCTGCAAGAGCTGGCACAGGACTTGGAAAGTATGGCACACAAGGCCTACCCAACTGCACCACCCGATCTCCTCAAGTTGTTGCTGAGAGATCAGTTTGTAGACGCCTTGGATAGTCCACAACTAAAGATAAAAGTGAAGCAAACACACCCCTCTACTATGCAGGATGCAATGGCCAGAGCTCTCGAATTTGAATCATACGTTAAGTCCAGCACAGAGGTACCAAGGTTGGTACAGTCATCTGGATTCAAGGCCAGAAAAGGTCAGCTTTCAGAGAAGTTTGACCGACTTTGCTGACACTATAATAAACCTGGGCACAAGAGAGCTCAATGCTAACAACTTCAACACAGGGGAGATGATACAGCAGGAAAGGCTGCTTATC
>NW_013761180.1:0-2148 GCF_000517525.1 Limulus polyphemus
TACTGTGTTAAATCGAGAAATGAAGATTGGGAACTCCCCATCCTACTGTCTCATGCAGTGTGGTTTCCTGGTAATGTGGTTTAGCTAATGAGCTGAATCAGTTGAGATATATCAGCTCCTGCTGGCTAGTTCCTGGGAGATCTGGTTTTGGAAATTTAACGTTTTCATTACCCGAAAACTTATTTCCGATAGAAACTCGCCTCTTCACATATAGAAGCTATCTTCTCTGTGCATCTTTGTGTGTCACTAGCCTCTATGCGATTTCCATCCAAATGCACGAGATTTCTCGTGACTCCAACTACTTCATAATAATGACGTTATAGTGCTAAGAAAAACCCACCTTCAATAGGAGAATAACACCATCAACCTGTGCATTAATTCCATCTATCTTTTGAACTTGTGAAACTTCATCATTGACGACGCTAGTGGTCGTAAGTACCTAAATACACCAGAGGTGGGCTACCTCCTTCAGAGGAACAGATGTATCATTGGCTTCCTTTGAGTATAACAGGAGAAGCCAATCATTCATGTGATAAGGCAACCGTAGGCCTAGTTGGTGGAGATGTGGACCAAAATACCTAACCATGTGACTGAAAACACAGGAGGCCAATATAATACTAAACAGTAGTGCCCAAAACATGAAAATATGGTCTTGATGAACAAAGTAAAGGAAGCACCTGGAGGTCTCTGCAATGGGAATATGGAAAAGGGCATATGATACATTTACCTTGGTTATCCATTGACCTGAAAAAACAGCTAAACAACGAGAAAAAGAATTTTCTGTGTAAAAATGGGGGATAACCAAGAAGTGATTAAGATAGCAGTGGTCGATGACTGAAAGTCATTCCCAAGTCATTTTGGGGAACAAAGAAATGAAAGCAAAAGCCTAGAGAAGGGTCGTAAACCTTCATGACAGCTTATTTGTGTAACAAATCTGAAATCATTTCCTCAGTTGAAGAAGATAGATGGGGTTTGAATAAAGGAGAAGCAAAGTTAACAGGTTGAGTGAAGAGGGGAAAGGGAGAGAAAAGAATTGAAGTGAAAGCCTGTGTGTAAGAACAAGGGAAAACCATCTGTCGCCTGATATCTGGGACCAAAGATGTGTAAATAATAATAGACAAGCCTTTATGGGGATTAATTCCTGGGGATAGTCAGACATCAAACAGAAGTGGAACAGGTATGAGCTGGATGGGTAGAAGTGTAGAATTTAGAAATGAGAGACAGGGAAATATCGGGAACCTGTCCAGGTACAGTGGTAGAGTGGTGGATTTGAAAAAAAACATGAGACCAGTGGGGGGCACTTGGCCTTGGTATACTTGGGTATGATCTTAACCTTTTTTCTCCTTTCTTCCTATTCAATCATATGTTGTAGATAAGAAAATTTCAACTTCCTTCAATAATTAACAACTGAAGTTTTTGTTGCGGTTTTCCAAGTTTCTATTTTTATCTCATTCTGGTTCTGAAGAGATCACATTTTAGACATATCATAGATTTTTTACCCTCCCTTGTGGCCCAAAGTAGACATATGTAATTAATCTCTTTTGTTTTGAATGCGTCTCCCTTCTAGACTGTTGTGGGTCATCTTGAATCACTGGGAAACAAGAAGAAGTAGCTGATGTCAAATGAAAAGTAGGTGAGGGAGGCAAGGCAAAAGTATGTACATTAACTGATGGTTACATCAATAGATGAGGGAGTCAAGGCAGGAGTATATACATTAACTGATGGTTACATCGATAGATGAGGGAGGCAAGGCAGGAGTATATACATTAGCTGATCGTTACATCAAAAGGAAAGAATACCAGAAGAATGTCAAAATAATAAGAACCTAATCATCATAATGGGAATGTGTGGGTGAAATCCTGAAAAGAGAAGTAAAAGAATGGGAATAAGCACTTTTGGTCTGGTGGAAAAGACGGGTGCAAATACCTTGTCACAAAGCTTGATTAGCAATGTGTTTAAAAAACACAAGAGCCATATGGTAATATAGAATACATGAGTGAGAACATTAATCCTGACTAACAAAATCAGAAGATCAAAAGTAGCTGATAGCTCATAATTACTTTGAGGAAGAAAGTCTCAAAATGAGAAAAATCACCCATGCAAGGCAGATGCAAGGTAAACAAAGGAAAATGACTCTACTAAAAGACT
>NW_013761181.1:0-912 GCF_000517525.1 Limulus polyphemus
GTCTTGGGTTCGAGTCCCTGTCACACCAAACATGCTTGACCTTTCAGCCGTGGGGGAGTTTATAATGTGACGGTCAATCTCACTATTCATTGGTAGAAGAGTAGCCCAAGAGATGGTGGTGGGTGGTGATGAGTAGCTGCCTCCCTCTAGTCTTACACTGCTAAATTAGGGACAGTTAGTGCAGATAGCCCTTGGGTAGCTTTGTGTGAAATTCAAAACAAACAAATAATTCTATTTCAGATGTTAACAGTAAAATAAATACAGGAAATAGATGTGAAAAAGTTAGAACTAGAAACTCTCAGAAGAAGTACTTTGGAACTACTTGGTCAATACTAAAAAAGGTTAGAACAGTAATACTCGCTATATTTTACATTTTTCAACCTTTAAAGTTATATGGTGATTACGAGGTTGGTCAAATTGACTGACCCTATACAGAATTAAGATAGAGAAAATAACAGATAAAATATCAAGTTTTTGGATAAAAAACATTCCATATCTATTTAGGAGGCTTTACAGATTATGTTAATGAAATTTGATAATTTTCAGATGAAGAAGAGTATTTTTAATCTTAACATGAAAACCACTTTGCACTTAAAGCAGTCAACGTTCTGACTTCATATATTCATGAACAGATTTATATTAAAAATATTTAATTAAAAAGTCTTCTAATGTTTACTAAAACTTGAGAAATTTTGTGAAAATACACAAAACATGTTAAAGGTTATAGTATGGAAATTGATGGTCGTGTTGGGATCATGTAGTTGGTGTAATACGCCAAAGCAGTAACAAATGGACTAGTCGCAAAACAGTAGGTAGACACCTTTGAGAAGGTAAAGATATCCTTTTTGGGAAATTTTATTCAGAATGTGGAATCTAAATTTGGTAATGATGATAGGATTTTAGAAGGCACTT
>NW_013761182.1:0-908 GCF_000517525.1 Limulus polyphemus
TATTTAACTCGATAGGGTAATACAACTGATTACTTATAATTGTTATGACTGGTGACAACATAATAATACTCCTTTAATGTTTGAATTATACACCTTTATGTATTATTACGAGTTATGAATAAGATAGTAATGTGCTAAAACAATACATTAGGAATGCACCCAGAAGACTAGAAAGAGAAAAAGGAAGAAACAACTCTCAATTTCAGATGATGTTCTGCTCATTTTTTTCCACACTCAAAATATAAAGTAAACAAGTGTATTCCAGTGCTCTGCATTCCTCTATATGTATGATCAACTGCCACATGTTTCAGTGAAAATTTGTCTTGATGAAGATGGAAGGCTTTCGAAACGTCGTCCTCTACACTTGTGGTTTTTTCAACAAGAGGCAGTTGTCACCCATTCCAATGTACTCATGAATATTCTGCATAAACAGTCTATCAAAGAATTTTGAAAAATAATTTATTAATTAGTTTAAAGCAGGTGTTCTCACACTGAGGTTCGTTACCCTGTATAAAGGATCATAATGGGTTATGAATGAGATTAAAAGATGCAACAAATCTTTTAAAATAATTATATATTTTATATGTATTTATATATTCAAAGCTTTTTACTCTATATTCTCAACTTCTTTGCTGTCTGGTTGTGGTACAGGCTATCTGCTCAAAGCCAACCCTAATTTTAAACTAACAGACTATGTCAGATGTAAAATACTGTTACGTCTCCGTTTGTTAATTAACTTTCCGTAACTTCGTTCCGACGAAACTCTAGCGACACAAGTCCTTACTTAATAAAACTGGTTTATTCTTTCTGAATATAACTTCACGACACACTTGATTTCAACATTCGCGCTAAAACAAACGCGTTAACTTCAACAATACTTTCTCACTGCTGATCAATTACTCACTACC
>NW_013761183.1:0-911 GCF_000517525.1 Limulus polyphemus
TACATACAAACAACACAAGTAGGCCACTGTAGTATCAACTTAGTACATACAAACAACACAAGTAGGCCACTGTAGTAGTATCAACTTAGTACATACAAACAACACAAGTAGGCCACTGTAGTATCAACTTAGCACATACAAACAACACAAGTAGGCCACTGTAGTATCAACTTAGTACATACAAACAACACAAGTAGGCCGCTGTAGTATCAACTTAGTACATACAAACAACACAAGTAGGCCACTGTAGTATCAACTTAGTACATACAAACAACACAAGTAGGCCACTGTAGTATCAACTTAGTACATACAAACAACACAAGTAGGCCACTGTAGTATCAACTTTGTACATACAAATAACACAAGTAGGCCACTTTCTTCATTGTGATTTTCTCTTCAGGCAACTACATCTTGATTTTCTGTCTAAGATTCTTTTTTGAAAGAGAACTATTTCTTACCTTCTTGTCCATGGTCTTCTTTCTCCGACAGTTCTACTTCCTCTTCGGAAGAGTACTTCTACGGAATTATAAAACATTCATTCTTCAGTCCAATATATGCAAACCAAAGAAACTTGATGGTTCTAATAACACAGTAAAATAACAGAAAAAAGGAAAACTTACGGTGAATTCAACTCAATAAAGATTTTAATTAATTTGGCAGGAAGAATAACATTGAGTAAAGGAGTATATACGGACTAATGTATCGAGTGGACGGGGTGGTATTAAAAAAGATAAAGAGGTGTATATGAATAGTGTAATAGTACTAATGTATCAAGTGGAGGGGGTGGTACTAACAAAGATAACAATGTGTATATGGATAATGTAATAGTACTAATGTATCAAGTGAGGGGGTGGTATTAACAAAGATATAGAGGTGTATATGGACAATGTAATAGTACTAATGTATCAAGT
>NW_013761184.1:0-911 GCF_000517525.1 Limulus polyphemus
CTGGAGAATATGGTGGGTGAGGGAGAACTTTCCAACCCAACTCCAATTTTGTGTTGCGTCAAACGTGTCACGTGTGGACGTGCATTGTCGTGGAGAAGAACACCTTTCCGTTTGACAATTTAAGGGCGTTTCTGATGAAGGGCTTGATTTAAACGTTCCAGCTGCTGACTATAGATCTCTCTTCATTGACAGTTCGCTGTGGAGTGAGACGTTCGAAATGAATTACTTCTTTGATGTCCCACCAAATGCAAAGCATCACTTTCAGCGGATGGAGTCCAGGTTTTGGGGTCGTAAGTAGTTTTTGTCTAGGACTGAGTCATTGTTTTTGGCGTTTAATATTCGCATAGAGAATCCATTTTTCATCACCGGTAACAATTCTGTCCAAAGATGGTTCACGCGCATTACGCACCAGAAGCGACGAAACAACATTCACACATTGGAAACTATGATCATAGTCGAGTTCGTGAGGCACCCAAACACCTTCTTTACGGGGTTCTTCCATATTCCTTAGATGTTCACGTATTGTTTCATGAGAGGCGTGCAATTTCAGAGCCATTGGGTTAGACCCAACAAGCATCTTCAGAGCATTATTATCAATTCCAACATGTCGGCCCCTGCCATCACAGTTTTTAAGGCTAAAGTCACCTGAACGAAATTTTCTGAACCATCGTTGACACTTACGAACATTCAAAATATTTCTATAAACTTCTTTGATATTATTTGTAGCTTCAGAGACGTCGTTTCCCTTCTTATATTCAAACAGCATTACATGCCGAATGTATATCTCGTCATGTACCATCACTATAAGGGATTAGAGTATACTATACTTTACACATTATATAGTCTACACTAACGTGACGTTTAGGCGGTTCCTTTAACTATTATACGTGATGTACGTTTTTAGGGGGGGG
>NW_013761185.1:0-911 GCF_000517525.1 Limulus polyphemus
GTAATAGATTACACAAATATAACTTGATATGATGAAAAAAGAAACAAAAAATAAAAACTGAAAATCATTTTTAATTTGGATTCTACCGCCTGGTGACACCAAGATCTTTGGCCCGGCATGGCCAGGTGGTTAGTGTGCTCGACTCGCAATCTGCGGGTCGCGGGTTCGAATCCCCGTCACACCAAACATTCTCGCCGTTTCAGCCGTGGGGGAGTTATAATGTGACGGTCAATCCCACTATTCGATGGTAAAAGAGTAGCCCAAGAGTTGGCGGTGGGTGGTGATGACTAACTGCCTTCCCTCTAGTCTTACACTGCTGAATTAGGGACGGCTAGCGCAGATAGCCCTCGTGTAGCTTTGTGCGAAATTCAAAAACAAACAGACACCAAGATCATGCTAACCAAAAATATCCGTAGTTAGTTTCAGGGTACTTTGAGATTGACCTTCTGTATTATTCTAAGTAAAATATTTAATAAAATACCAAAATAAATAAGCTCTTCTGGTTGATTTGATTTTAAGAAACACCACAAAAACTTCTAGAAGAAATGCAAATCTCATTATAAAGACGATCCCTTACGTGTGTGTGTGTGTGTGTGCGCGCGCGCGTTAGTGTCTATCGCCAAGAGTTGGCTGGCTCGATTACCGTCATTATTTTCTATGACAACTGGAAACTGTCCGACAAGGAACATAGGCTACTTTGTTTTAGGATTCTTGCTCGAGAAGTGGGATAAAAAAGCCCCTGAAATAGGGTACATTTCCACTTTTTTATATCTTGGTTTCATCGCCTAGGGTTAACTGGCTCGATTACGCAGTTTTTTTTTGTTTGTTTTTTGTCTGGTAAGTTGAAACTGTTCATCGGTGCACAAGGACTATATTATTTTAAGATATTTGCCCGAAAATGGGGATAAAAA
>NW_013761186.1:0-911 GCF_000517525.1 Limulus polyphemus
TGACTTTTCTACCACTATTGCAAGATATTTTTGTTCAGTCACGCTATTGAATAGATTCCAATCTATATTAAACGTGTATTTCAAATTATAAACAAAATGCACTACCTTGCGCTTATTATAATTAATATTTGTCCAACTTACCAATTCATACAGGTAATACTGTATGCAAGAAACTACGCTTTTAGGAGTATATATAGTAAAGCAAATATATGGGTGTGTTGGGCTAAGGATTCTTCTACAGAAGGTGTCCGTAACTTGTTGGTGATAAATTCGACAATAAACGAACAGTACGCAATCTAGTTGTTTTTAAAATAATATATATATATTCGAAATAAGTTAAACGTATGTACAAAAATTCTTTACACTCTTGAGATCATAGTTTTATCTTAAACACTATACAGTTCTCTTCTTGTTGTCAAAAGTCCACTTAGGCAATTCAATTGGATTAAAATTAAGTTGATA
The DNA here is from genome assembly GCF_000517525.1 of Limulus polyphemus. Classification (NCBI taxonomy): domain Eukaryota; kingdom Metazoa; phylum Arthropoda; class Merostomata; order Xiphosura; family Limulidae; genus Limulus; species Limulus polyphemus. The sequence goes on from NW_013761186.1 coordinate 463, forward strand.
AGCTGAACTATTTTTCTATATCTTTATCGCAATAGTACCCGTGTATAATTTACTTACGCTGTCGCATGAGTTATTGCAGTTGTATCCTGAACTTCCAATAATCGTCTGTTCTTCGTACTTCCGATAATCGTCTGCACACAGGTGGGTTCAATTAGTTTAGAACACCCTTTGACAAGACAAATTATTCTCCTTATCACTTTCAAACTGTTAATCTCACTTTAACATATCAACCGTTAAGCCATTCATCCGATGGTTAACGTTTTCTAAATTTTCTCTGACCGAACTTCTCTTTCACGTGACTTTACTTTCACTCTATTTCCGCTCGTCTGGTCGCTGCTATCTATATGTCTATCACTTAGGTCTTCTAGAAATATTCACAGCCTCGACATCAATGGATTGCAAACACAAAATAAATAAATTAATAATACTACACTAACCAGTTTTTTATA
>NW_013761187.1:0-910 GCF_000517525.1 Limulus polyphemus
CATTTGCCTATGGTTGTGCTTGGCTTGAACCTGCAACCCTCACCAAACAGCCTTCTTGTTTTATAGTGCTCCTCGATTGTCCTGATTGTGTTTGGCTTCAACCTGAAACCCTCACCAAACAGCCTTCTTGTTTTATAGTGCTCCTCAATTGTCATGATTGTGCTTGGCTTCAACCTGAGGCACTCACCCGAGAAGAGTGTGGTTGTTTTTTCATGAAAATGTTGTTTCTTTTGTGTCTCTTTTGAGGCTGGGCTTTGAAATCAGGTAGTGAAAAAGAAGCATACATTTGAAGGTTGTGTTTGTCCTTAAGACAGTGAAATGGCCTGAAAGTAGCATCACAGAGTGGCAGGTTGAATGAATTATAAAATCCTATTATACATGTAGTAACTGTATTAAAAGGCAACAAATGTCATTCTTTTAACAACTTTTCCAGTGATATTTTTAATGATTTAGCCTTATTCACAAAAAAATTAAAATGATCTGAATGAATAGTTATATAAGAAAGATATTTACTCTTTTTGAAATTGTAGATTATTAACCAACAATGAAATTGTGTAAAGTGTTTATTTGCTATGTATTTAGATACGTGAAAAAGCCACGAAAAAAACCAAGAACTAAAAAGTCAATCATGAGCTTAAGAGTTCAATAATAAAGTTCAATAAACATAAACATTAATTTTGGGATGGATCAGATGTGGCCTAGTGGTTAGTCTGCCAGATTGGGAATCCTTGAGATCATTGCTCATGTTGCAGTTCCTTCAAAATTGCACTTTCATTTGAGACATGGATGTGGTGTAAAAGTGAACGTCAAAGTTCACTATTTGATTAGTGTATAACTTAGAAAAAATATTAGAGTAAAATTTTATTATGGTTGCAGATTAATCAGAGGAAATGAAGAGAATGCCAAAGGT
>NW_013761188.1:0-911 GCF_000517525.1 Limulus polyphemus
AATAATTCGCAAAAAGTTCCCTAACCTGAAGAGCCTATGATGACGACAAATGGAGAATGCTCTTCTTATAGGGGTCAGTTAAGTTTTCTGGGAGAGGATGTCCTTCCTTTATGGTTGTATTTCTTGACTTAACATTGACTGGCTATACCTCCTGGCACACACCCAACAATGCCCCTTCCTTAAGTATCTACTCATATTTAGAGGCATTAGCCACTGTTAATCTACTGGCCTAGATGGGTCTTCCACTGCCTCCACAAGAATCGGGCTTCCTTGGGGATATTCTTTTATTCTGCCCCAAATTATCTTCTCTGACATAGGGGGTATTGTAGTTGATTTAAGTGCTGTGACATGCAGATCAACACTTACTGGAATTTGGCCTTTGTTGTTCCCAAACGTCATTTTATCAAAGTTAATTACACATTTCCTCGGTAGTAAGTAGTCCAACCCTAATATGCATTGTTCTTCAATGTGATCCTGTATACTTTGTGTCTGTTCTTTATGCCAATGAGCTCAATAGTTACCCAGACTGGTCCCCACAACCTTGCATAATGTCCTGTCACACCACAGAGCTTCTGTATGGCATCCTGTACTCCCTTGTGATCTAGCACCTTGATATACACAAGGGTTTGCTGAAATACAGAATCTATGACAAAATTGCACTTTTGGCCATCCAGCTTTCCTATCACATAGACATTATGTGTACTTGCCATTTTACACCTAGCTATTGGGACTTTTACAATGGGGTTGGTGGGCATCCCTCAACACCAACCACTACTGGTTTCCCAGAGGCTGACTCACTGGTAGTATTATTCTTATACTGGCTCCTCATATGTCTTGCTCTCCAAACTTCCAGCAACCTTTCCTATCACGACATTTTCCCTGTGTTGAAGTTTCCAGCATTGAGCTCTCTT
>NW_013761189.1:0-911 GCF_000517525.1 Limulus polyphemus
CTTGATATTTTACGAAACACATAGTATAAGATAACGTGTAATATTGAATAGAACTAAACACATAACACGATTTTGTTATATGTAATTAAATTGAGATGAGCTAGATGTGTGGACAATGCTGCCTTCTATTCAAAATAGCTTTATTTCGAATCCCCTGAAGATTGTTTGTTTTTGAATTTCGCGCAAAGCTACACGAGGGCTATCTGCGCTAGCCATCCCTAATTTAGCAGTGTAAGACTAGAGGGAAGGCAGCTAGTCATCACCACCCACCGCCAACTCTTGGGCTACTCTTTTACCAACGAATAGTGGGATTGACCGTCACATTATAACGCCCCCACGGCTGAAAGAGCGAGCATGTTTGGTGGTATGCGGATTCGAACCCGCGACCCTCAGATTGTGAGTTGAGCGCCTTATCCACCTGGCCCCCTGAAGATTATAAGCCAAAAAGTGGGTCATTAATTAGTAAGTAATAGTACAACTTTGTTGTTTAGGTGGGTCATTATTCAGTAATAATAATACAACGTTTTCGCTTAGGTAGGTCGTTAATTAGTACGTTTACACAACTTTAAGTATTTACTGGTCAACAGAATGAGTCGATATTTTGGCCACAACAAAATTCATACTAGCAGCTGATTAGGTGAAGTAAAAACAGTGCTGAAAAAACTATAACAATAAATTAAATCTCCACAATAATGAATATAATTATTGAAAATCAAATAAACTCGTTCGAATGAAATCTAGAAATAAAATAAGTTATTTTCATAGGAAACAAAAATAACAGACCAAAATCTTCTTTCTTGTCAAATATATTTATTATAATATAGCTTCTTATTATATATATATATATATTTAATTTCGCGTAAAGCTACACGAGGGCTATCTGCGCTAGCCGTCCCTAATTTAGCAGCGTA
>NW_013761190.1:0-912 GCF_000517525.1 Limulus polyphemus
ATTAATAATATATAACTAAATAGGCCTGTCTATTCTAATGGTAATAAAAAAAAACAATTTCCAGGTTCCACCCATCTTCCACCTCATGCAAGCCCTCTACCAGTTACGCTGACTTGACTTTAATCTCATTGTACACAATAAGTATTGTTAAGTATCTGCTTGTTTGATAATTTCCGGTAGAAATTATTTCCAAGTGACTTCTTGATTAAAACTAGTTTATTCTTTCTCGTTACAAACTTTGTAATACACTTAATTTCCATAGTCACTTTAATTTAAACACACGCTACAATTCACAACGATTCACACACTTTACTTATGGTCACTACCGCTCTCTTGACTCAACTATCTGTCTCTATATCTCCCTATCTGTAATTATATCTCCAAATTATTTTCCGGGCTTATAGACTAAAATAGAGGGCGCCTGGAAAAGACTAGAGTTGCCAAGAAAAGTCATGATCCTTCTAGAAACTCATGACGTGTTACCGGCGTCACGTGACTTCCGCTGTCGTAACAGTATTATAATATAAGCATTACTCTTTTCCCGTATTATATTTTATGGCAGACGGCATAATTTTATTTTTACTGTTTGCTTTTCAACAAACGGCATTCTAATTCTGCATACATTTCGTTTGTGAGTGAGGTTAAATATATGATGTATTAGTATATGTATAATCAATAATATATAACTAAATAGGCCTATAATGCTATATTCTAAATTAAATGTTAACTCAAAATTACCCAAAAATATCAAGTTTGCGTAGAATTTATTAGTGCAATACATATGTTAACGATAAAATTAGCGGTTCGGCTAGCAGACGATAGACGTGTATATCAACGAAAAATTGACGTTTTGCGCACCTTCACGTGAAGGAAGTGTGACCTGCGCAATGAACGCGTCGGACAAACAACAAC
>NW_013761191.1:0-912 GCF_000517525.1 Limulus polyphemus
GTATTTACTAGATAGGGTAGGCTAGTATATAAAAGGAGGGGAATGTAATGTGTGTGTAGTCAGTGAGTGATTGAACTGCAGTCAGAGAGCACGAGAGACGTTACAGCGTTTGTTTAGCGCGATTGTTGAAGTTGAGTGTATCGGTAAAGTTATATTCGGAAAGAATAAACCAGTTTTATTAAGTAAGGACTTGTGTCGCTAAAGTTTCGTCGGAACGAAGTTACGGAAAGTTAATTAACAAACGAAGACGTAACAATACTTTTAACACAGTATAAATTGTATTGTGGCCGTTGCAAAAATACCGCAAGTTAAATGAAATAACGTAATTCTAATTCCTGTTTTAAACATCAGGTAGCCGTAAAATTTAACACAAAGCTACACAACGGATCTACCGCGGATATCGAAACTCGAGTTTTAACGTCACACGACAAACTTACTAATATCGTGACCAGGTTCCACAACGAAGACTGTAGTAGAGGCCAAAAGCTGTATGTTCTCATCTTGATTCAGCGACTGGGGTAACGGCTGTGGAAGTGCTTCTGCACTTTGTTGACAGTTAACCTAGAAAAACAAAAATGTGTCACTTTTGACACTTTTCTTTGGCCACATGTTAATTTGTCTGAAGAACTTACATAACAATTTAATACATATCTAAGAAAATAGTTTTAACATCATGTGTTCGCGCGTGATGTGGATAATTTCATGATCATTGCCATATTTTTTTTCGCTTTGATTGTAAATAAAATAAAAGATTAGACATATGTATCGCTTTTGTTACACGTATGTGCAAACTTTTATACACATGTATCGCTTTTGTTACACGTATGTGCAAACTTTTATACATATGTATCGCTTTTGTTACACGTATGTGCAAACTTTTATACATATGTATCGCTTTTTTACACGTATGTG
>NW_013761192.1:0-911 GCF_000517525.1 Limulus polyphemus
CATATCTAGAGAATATGGTGGGTGGGGGAGAACTTCCCAACCCAACTCCATAATCTTGTGTTGCATCAACCGTGCCATATGTGGACGTGTATTGTCATGGAGAAGTACACCTTTCCAATTGACGAGTGAAGGGCGTTTCTGATGAAGGGCTTCATTTAAACGTTCCAATTGCTGACTATATATCTCTGCATTGACTTTTTGCTGTGGATTGAGGAGCTCGAAATGAATTACTCCTTTGATGTCTCACCAAACGCAAAGCATCACTTTCTGTGGATGGAGTCCGTGTTTTGGGGTCGCAAGTGGTTTTTGTCTAGGACTGAGCCATTGTTTTTGGCGTTTAATATTCGCATAGAGAATCCATTTTTCATCACCGGTGACAATTTACTGCGAGTGAGTTATATTATTTAGTGTGAGTTTGTTATATTGTTTAGTGTGAGTTTGTTATATTGTTTAGTTTGAGTGAGTTATATTGTTTAGTTTGAGTGAGTTATATTGTTTAGTTTGAGTGAGTTATATTGGTTACTGGAAGTTTGTTATTTTGTTTACTGTGAGTGAGTTACATTGTTTACTGTGAATGATTTAATTTGTTTACTGTGAGTGGGTTATATTGCTTAGTGTAAGTTATATTGTTTACTTTGAATGAGTTATATTGTTTAATGGAAGTTTGTTATTTTGTTTACTGGGAGTTTGTTATATTGTTTACCGTGAGTTTATTATAATATTTACTATGAGTTTGTTATTTGCTTAATGTGGGTTTTTATATTGTTCACTACAAGATTGATATTTTGTTTACTGGGAGTTTGTTATATTGTTTACCGTGAGTTTATTATAATGTTTACTATGAGTTTGTTATTTGCTTAATGTGGGTTTTTATATTGTTCACTACAAGATTGATATATTGTTTACTGCGA
>NW_013761193.1:0-911 GCF_000517525.1 Limulus polyphemus
GCTAAGATATTGCTCATGTAATAAATCAAACACAGTGGCGCCCCACCCACCTCTTTTCATTTTTGGAAATGCTTCCTTATATACACTTACTTCTATATGACATTAATAACCAAACGAAAGCTCAGAATGTTCCCCTAGTGACATGCTTGGCTATTTCAAATTTTTAGGATGCCATTTCTTTCTTTTGAACCAAGATTTCAAGGAGGTAGGTTGTGTTTTTAGTCTGCTCGAAATTTCATATCTTTTTAGATGCAAATACAGCTTAGTTGCTAAGCTTGATAAAATATAGTGGAATTCTATGGTACTGATGTACTAATTTATTATTTTTTTTTTAGTTATTGAAAAGTATATATATATAAAACCTAAAGAAAATGATTTTGTTTCACACAACTCCATGTGCAAAATTTTTAAAGACTTAGCAACCTTAGCTTAGCAAGGTTGTACATAGAAGAGATTGTTTTCTTTACTTCTTTATTTACTTATCTATGTTTTAAGAAAAATATGTAAAAACTTATTTCTAAATAGCAATAATCTATATACATTTATTATGTATAATAACTGAAATGTGACTGTATTTTACAAAGTACTAGTCTATTAAAACACAGTCAAGACAGGTTAATTTGTAAAGACCAAAGGTCAGTTCTATGTTATTGGATACAGTAACATGAGTGCACATGTGCCCTGTCATCTAACTTCTGTATTGTTAGCCAGGCACTGCCGAAAAATCAGTATTATAAATATATATAAATGTATAATATTATGAGATTTAAGCTATTTAGTCTAAACATTAATGTTTTTGTGCTATAATTTGTGTTCATTCTAGAATGAAAGAGGCATAATTTATATTTATTTCCTAATTTTTTTATGATGGTTACAAGATCAGTCAAATCTACTGAACCCATACAGAGATT
>NW_013761194.1:0-1659 GCF_000517525.1 Limulus polyphemus
TTTAACAAACGGAGACGTAACAGTATCATGGAATGGGAAGTCACGCTCTTCTCACAAACTGATGACTAAGCAAGTTTTGCATCTGAAACGAAAACGTTGATATCCAATTCGTATGAACATCAAAGTTTTATCTCAGTGTGTTAAACTTTATACAAACACAACAGAAATGACAGTTATTAAAGCAAAAATCAAGATATTTGAGCATTTTTTGTGTTTCTTAGCACAAAGCTACACCGTAGGTTACCTGTGCTGTGCCCACCAAGGGTATCGAAAGCCGGTTTTTAGTTTGTAAACCTGCAGATTTACTGGAGAGCTTATTTTGAACTATAAAGGGAATTTGTAAAAATTAGCTAAAAACGTAAGCAGCAATTATTACCTTGCTTTACTGAAATTAATCATACACAGTTCTACGCAGGATTGATACAACGAAACAGGTTCTTCTGAATAATTATTCATCAAAATATTAAATAATAATATATGATATTAAAATAAATAAATAATACAATGTTAAAGAATTTTCACCCTAATTCTGATGTAACACAAATACGATTGATGAAAAAATACACTTCAACAACCTAATCCGGTTCACACTGTAACGGTTGTTTGTCATGTGATATGTTAATATAACAAGCGTCTCAACCACTATTGTGGCTGTGTATCGTAGCTAGTCTGAAGAACCTTGGTTTTGGGTGAAAGTTCTCGTTGGCACTACATATAGCTGATATAATGTGGATAATATGTTATTGTTATACACTATTGTTTAATGGTATTCAGAAGTTATTACTAATATATCTTAAATAATTTAACAGAATAGTTCATAAACCTCAACTGAAAGTGCTTAAGTATAATAGATTGTGTAACTATAGTCATGGGAAAGTGTGAGCCTCAACTGAAAGTGCTTAAGTATAATAGATTGTGTAACTATAGTCATGGGAAAGTGTGAGCCTCAACTGAAAGTACAAAAGTATACCGGATTGTGTAGCTATAGCCATGGGAAAGTGTGAACCTCAACTGAACGTACTAAAGTATAACAGATTGCTTTTGTACTTTCAGTTGAGGTTCACACTTTTCCATAACTATAGCTACACAATCTGTTATACTTTAGTACTTTCAGTTGAGTTTCACACTTTCCCTTGACTAACTACACAATCTGTTATACTTTAGTACTTTCAGTTGAGGTTCACACTTTCCCATAACTATAGCTACACAATCTGTTATACTTTTGTACATTCAGTTGAGGTTCACACTTTCCTATAACTATAGCTACACAATCTGTTATACGTCAGTACTTTCAGTTGAGTTTCACACTTTCCCATGACTAGCTACACAATCTGGTATACTTCAGTACTTTCAGTTGAGTTTCACACTTTCCCTTGACTAGCTACACCATCTGTTATACTTTAGTACTTTCAGTTGAGGTTCACACTTTCCCTTGACTAGCTACACAATCTGTTATACTTCAGTACTTTCAGTTGAGGTTCACACTGTCCCATAACTATAGTTACAAACTGAAGTATAACAGATTGTGTAGCTAGTCAAGGGAAAGTGTGAACCTCAACTGAAAGTACTAAAGTATAACAGATTGTGTAACTATAGTTATGTGAAAGTGTGAAACTCAACTGAAAGTACTGAAGTATACCAGATTGTGTAGCTGGTCAT
>NW_013761195.1:0-2433 GCF_000517525.1 Limulus polyphemus
ATAACTACGTTGTCTCATGATTCGTATATCACACATGTATTTAATATAGTTAACTACTATCATGATTCGTATATCACACATGTATTTAATATAAATAACTACTATCATGATTCGTATATCACAAATGTATTTACATATAGATAGAATGTCTCTAACATATATTTAAAGCTTCTCACTTCTCCCGGAAATAGAAAAACGTACATTTTTATTTTTTTCCAAAGTTTATCATCCTTTCAAAGTTCAGTTTCTAAGGTTCTATCCTGGAACAGAAAAACTTGAAGTTTTTTGTTATTTTTCACGAGTTTTATCAAAATAATAACCTCCCTCCTATCAAGTTCGTAATATCGCTCGTATAGTAATAGACACTCGTTCAGCAAGCTGAAATTGGCTTCTTTAGGTTTCGTGTGGAGTCTAATTATCATTGCACGAATTAAAAGCTCTCGTCCTGTCTTACTAAATTATCATTGCACGAATTAAAAGCTCTCGTCCTGTCTTACTAAATCAGTTTCTTATCATCCAAGAAATAGCCTCAGTGTCGTATAGGGGGCGCTTGCTGTGGTGCATTTCAAGCGCCATCAGGTTTTGTTTAGTTGATAAGATATATATATGTGTTTCGATTCTAAAATTATGTTACCATGGTGCCAGGCAGTAATCATTTCGCTAGAAAAAGATGTTTGGAGCTGTCAACTTGGATAACAGATGTCTGTCTCACCGGGGAGTGGGGGAAACATGTAGGTAAAGTTCTGAAACGAAAATTGATCTATCAGAGTTTATATAATCTGGTTTTATACTATGTACATGTTTCACATAGAGTTATTTCACTATTAGCTGTCTTCGTCAGATATATTAGGATTGGCTATGGGCTACGTTACATATTTAACAGCCGTATGTAGCTCTATCAACACGAGCAATAGTACTGATAATAACCACATAAACACATGTAAACAGTATGAAATAAGGATAAGTCTTGTACGTTTACAACATTATGGACCCATTCTGCATGGTCTCTACTGTCCAAGGTTCTTGAGGTGGTGTAATATTATAATTCCATAATTTCTTCTTACTGTCTGTTTCGTCAACACAATGTTTTTACCTTTAGCCCAAGGCTATTAGAAGCCCAACTGTTTACATAGAGAGTTTTAATGACATAATACATGACTAGGGTTTTAATATTTTATGTGAAATGATATATATATAAATATATATAAAGGTCTTTAATACTAATAAATATTATGGGATGTGTTTCAATCGGGTTTGTAATATTGAGAAACACGTAATTTACAGTTGATGGTTTAATATATACACATATATATTCGCCAGTGTGGATACATAATACTGATAATCGCTTCAGTGTGGATACATAGTGTTGATAATCGCTCCAGTGTGGATACTTTAGTACTGATAATCGCTTCAGTGTGAATACATAGTGCTGATAAACGCTCCAGTGTGGATACATAATACTGATAATCGCTCCAGTGTGAATACATAGTACTGATAATCGCTCCAATGTGAATACATAGTGTTGATAATCGCTCCAGTGTGGATACTTTAGTACCGATAATCGCTCCAGTGTGGATACATAGTACTGATAATCGCTCCAGTGTGGATACATAGTACTGATAATCGCTCCAGTGTGGATACATAGTACTGATAATCGCTCCAGTGTGAATACATAGTGTTGATAATCGCTCCAGTGTGGATACTTTAGTACTGATAATCGCTTCAGTTTGGATACTTTAGTACTGATAATCGCTCCAGTGTGGATACTTTAGTACTGATAATCGCTCCAGTGTGGATACAACTAAAACATTAACATTTTAACATTATTAGAGTTTCCTGGTTAGAAATTTTATTAATAATAAACATCCCAGGGGGTCAATGAACTAAAACTCTCAATATTACTAACATTAACAGGATCACTTGGATGTAGATAGATACATTGTGGATACTTTGGTACTGATAATCGCTTCAGTGTGAATACATAGTACTGATAATCGCTTTTTGGGCCGTTGTGAGTTATGACTAGAAGTGGTTGAAAATAATGGAGGTGATTGATAGGTATCTTTGGGCCGTTGTGAGTTATGACTAGAAGTAGTTGAAAATAATGGAGGAGATTGATAGGTATCTTTGGGCCACTGTGAGTTATGACAGGGCGTTTGAGCCCTACATCGGAGCACAGGAAGTTTTTTAGAAAAACAGTTAACTGGACTGAAACATTGAATTGGATTACATAACTTAATTATTGTTAACATTAACAGGAATTACAGGAACACCTATCAATCACCTCCATTATTTTCAACCACTTCTAGTCATAACTCACAGTGGCCCAAAGATACCTATCAATCATTTCCATTATTTTCAACCACTTCTAGTCATAACTCACAACGGCCCAAAGATACCTATCAATCACCTCCATTATTTTTCAACCACTTC
>NW_013761196.1:0-911 GCF_000517525.1 Limulus polyphemus
CATTCCCTGATCTTCATCATGCTTATTGATAGGATTCTTTTTTTTGGCACATATGACTTTCATATTCTTGTAGCAGAGTGTTATTTAGATCAGGATAGTCTTTGTTTCAGATAGTGTGATAATATCATAATCTTTTAAATAAACATCCAACATTCTTAAATCAAGCTTACTGTTGAGTCCCTTAACATTTATTGCTGCTATTGTCAGTTGACTAGTAGTTGTTGACTGGACATCTATGGGTAAGGGGTCTAGCCAATCCTACTCTGACAGATCAAAGAACAACTCTGATCTTTTTCTCTTTTCTTAAAACCAACCCAGTTTACTAAAAAGATCACCTAGGTTCCTTATGGTGTACTTTTTACCATCTTCACCTTTTTTCCTTCCAGAAGATTTTGCCACCTATAGTCCATACACAGTCTATCTCTTTGTCCTTCCACAAGACTTGAGTTAATTTTGCCCAGAGGGGGAACAAGTATTCTACAAACCCCTTTTTGAATTCCTTTTGCTTTTTTAAGTTCTTTACACCATGAAGGATGTTAGTTTCCATACCCCTCCTTACGAATCTAGCCACTACTGGCCTTGACTTACGTGGGTCTCCCATCTCCTAATCTGTGGCGAATGCTAATGTCCCCATGATTAATATCCACACTGGTTTCTTTAGCTATTTTTATCACAGTGTTGTTAGTGGACTCCCCGTCTTCTTTCATGCCTCTAATTATTATATTGTCTCTTCTTAAGTACTGCTCTTGTTTATCAAGCTGGTATTCATAATTCTGAATGATCTTCACAACTTTCAGCAATGAGTGGCTACATGTTTAATTGGTCAGTTTTGAATCACAGGAATCAACACTGCTACAATAGCAGTTACTATATGTTTTACAAAATTTCTATCTTTGTGACATCATTGGTAG
>NW_013761197.1:0-912 GCF_000517525.1 Limulus polyphemus
AGTAAATACTAGAGCATTCGCCAAGGTACAGGATAGTTTTAGAAAATAGGTGGCGCCACACCAGCCACGTGACCTCGATGACGCAACAGTATTTGTGTTAAAAAAGAAAACTGTGTTTATCAATCTTGTTGGCAAATATCATAAACTGACTATATATCGGCTATAATTTAACTACTAAATACAAAGTACAATTTTAGTTCTAAATTTAAATTTATCAATTAACTCAATTTCAGGCTATTTAGAATTCTAATACGTAACACTTTACTCCTTGAAGCGAAAGAGGTGTGGTAGTTGACGCCGTTTTTATCATGCGGTAAGTGTTCTTAGGCGTTTCATAGAAAGTTTATTTACAGAAACCTACACGGGGAGGATGGGGTTTATCCTTGGTAATTTTCCCTGATAGGCTAGAGGGACAACGATTAGACAATAGCATCCACCGTGAAATCTTAGGAAACTGATTGAATAGCAATATTTGACCGTCATTCTTATAAAACACCTATGATTTTGTGGCAGTGGGACGCGAACCATGGGTCTTTGGGTTTACAGTCCTATCACACAAACATTAGGGTACAATTTGGCCCATTTTGTTGTATATTAGTTGTTATAGGATAAAATTAATTTATAAAATTATTTTTGTTTTAAAAACAAAAATTCCAAACAAAAAAGCCTGTAGTAACAAGGTAACAGTTTGAAAATAGCTAAACGTGATGCTTATTTTGCGGTGAATGGCGCGAGCCACTGACTCGCTAATCAATACCAACCACCGCCAGCTATTGAGCTACTTTTTATCAACGAATAGGGGGGGATTGGTCGTAACATTATAATGCCCCCACCGTTGAAAAAGCGAGCATGTTGGATAATGGGATAAGAACTCGGGACTACGCCAGACCCTAAATAATATGTAAATATATA
>NW_013761198.1:0-912 GCF_000517525.1 Limulus polyphemus
TATGTGCATACATTGATGTCCAGGTGAACAACGAAAAAATAATTTTGTTAATATTAGCCCTATACGCGGTGTCTTCTGCTGACTACTTTTCTTCATTCTGGTCCACAGTTCATAATTAGGGTTTGATGTTTATTATTAAGCCCAAAGCTGCACAAAGAGCTATCTGTGCTCTGCCCACCACAGGTATCGAAACCCGGTTTCCAGGGTTGTAAGTCCGCAGACATACCGCTGTGCCACTGGGGGCTCATAATTAGGGATTGCTATGCTTGATATATAGGAGTCTCTGACCTGACTTTTTAGTCCGCTGTGCGCATAAGGTGTTGTTCAGACGAACAATCCAACAAATATTCGGTAAATAATATTCGTGTAGGCTTTCTTTCTGATATTATTATTAAAAATAAGTACATGATATTTTACCTCTAAGTTCTCATATAACGTGTACTGTCTCTTGTAATGTGAAACTCTAATTGAAGTTCTATATCTCAGCAAAGAAATATATCACACTATGAAAAAAAGCTTGAAAACATAGACAATATTTATTCATAATTTACTGACGTCGATTCCCCTAGACCCGATATATAGAAATTCTAATCCCCAAATATATCATTTTACACGCAACCTTTCACGTTCTTAAAGAGTGAAAACTTGCGTCACGTACTTAGTTCCTATTACATTTTCTTAGCAATTTAGCTATTGGTTATGCAGTGCTGGCTTTTTGTGATGTTTAAGAAACACGTTCTAAAAGCCCAGAGCTATTGGCCAAATTACTATATATTTCTTCTGCTATCTAAAAGCGTAGGATGAATTTAAAACAAGATGGGTCTATGATGTAACTTAAGTGATGACTTTGTGCTACATCATCTTAAGAACGAAGGACCTACGTTGCGCGTAACTCTGGGAGTCGTTAAAAAT
>NW_013761199.1:0-353 GCF_000517525.1 Limulus polyphemus
ATTTCTCGTTCTTCTTGTTCTTTCTTTTTCCTCCAACAACTGCTGTAATCTCTCTTCTTGTTTATTTTTGCTGTTCGAGCTGCCACTGTTGCAGGTTTTCTTTCAAATGCTGTAATCTCTCTTCTTGTTTATTTTCTCGTTCTTCTTATTTCTTTTCTTTTTCCCCCAACAACTGCTGTAATTTCTCTTCTTGTTTCTTTTCTTTTTCCTCTAACAACTGCTGTAATCTCTCTTCTTGTTTAATTTCTCGTTCTTCTTGTTTCTTTTCTTTCTTCCTCTAACAACTGTTGTAATTTCTCTTCTCGTTCTTCTTGTTTCTTTTCTTGTTTAATTTCTCGTTCTTCTTGTTTCTT
>NW_013761200.1:0-910 GCF_000517525.1 Limulus polyphemus
AAGATAAAACATACTACAGCTGGTAAAAACAATAAGATAAAACATACTACAGCTGGTAAAAACAATAAGATAAAACATACTACAGCTGGTAAAAACAATACGGTAAAACATACCACAGCTGGTAAAAACAATAAGATAAAACATACCACAGCTGGTAAAAACAATACGGTAAAACAAACCACAGCTGGTAAAAACAATACGGTAAAACATACAACAGCTGGTAAAAACGTATCTTCAAAGTACAACAATGCTGTTAAAGTATTGTAAAAAATAAACATTTCTTCACCAGAATGATGTATTTTGTATTGACTTCATAGACCATATATTAATGTTCACAAGAGTCAACGATACAACAATTACCAGTATTATAAACCATAAACACTGAAACCCAGATAATTTATGTTTTATCTGTAGTTCAATCTCACTATACAACTACTGTAAGTCAGCTTTAGTTAAGGGTCTCAACTAGTCTATTTGTACGTCAACTAAACTATACTGGTTATTTTGTAAGTCAGATTTAGTTAAGGGTCTCAACTTCTCTACCTCCACATCAACTAAACTATACGTCACTCTAAAAGCTACTCAAACACAATATATACTTTACCAATACTTGTTTCCCTTCTCGTTACCAACTTATCCTGATGTAAAGTCTTTCTAAAACTCACAAACTCAACCTTACCTTGCAGCCTGTAGTCTCTATAACTGAATATCGTACATATAGATTAGCTAAGTTTTAATTCCAACCTGTAGTCTCTATAACTGAATATCGTACATATAGTTTAGCTAAGTTTATAATTCCAACCTGTAGTATCTATAACTAAATCTCGTACATATAGTTTAGCTAAGCTTTTAATTCCAACCTGTAGTCTCTATAACTAAATCTCGTTCATATTGTTACGTTTCCGTTTTT
>NW_013761201.1:0-912 GCF_000517525.1 Limulus polyphemus
TATTTATAGCGTTTATAATGATGTAAGAATATAACAAGTCTTTAAACAAGTTAATATTCTTAGGGTTTATAATAAAGTGATAATATAACAAGTATTTAAATAAGTTCATAGTCTTAGGGTTTGTAGTAAGGTAATAATATAACAAGTCTTTAAACAAGTCCATATTCTTAGGGTTTATAATAAGGTAATAATATAACAAGTCTTTAAACAAGTTCGTATTGTTAGGGTTTGTAATAAGTTAATAATATAACAAATCTTTAAACAAGATCATTTCTTAGGGTTTATCATAAGGTAATATAATAACAAGTCTACAAACATATTCATATTTTTAGGATTGATATTAAGGTAATAATATAACAACTCTTCAAACAAATTAATATTCTTAAAGTTTATAATGAAGTAATAATATAACAAGTATTCAAAGAAGTTCTTATCTTTGGAGTTTATAATGAGGAAATAATAAAACAAGGCTTTAAAAAATTTATATTCATGGGGATTTTAATAAGGTAATAAAAAACAAGTCTTTAAACAAGTTCATATTCTTACTGTTTTATAATGAGTTAATAATATAACAAATCTTTAAACAACTTAATATTCTTAGGGTTTATAATAAGGTAATAATATAACAAGTTATTAAACAACTTCATATTCCTAGGGTTTATAATAAGGTAATAGTATTACAAGTCTTTAAAGAAATTTATATTTTTAGGATTTATATTAAGGAATAATATAACAAGTATTTTAACAAGTTAATATTCATAGGGTTTATGATGAAAAATGATATAACAAGTATGTAAAGAAGCTCTTATCCTTGGGGTTTATAATGAGGAAAAAATATAACAAGGCTTGAAAAAAGTTTATATTCTTGGGGTTTATAATAATTTATAATATTACAAATATTTAAAGAAGTTC
>NW_013761202.1:0-910 GCF_000517525.1 Limulus polyphemus
CCTCTTCCTTTCACTCATAACTTTCAGCCTTGAGTAAAGTCTATCCTCTCCCTTTCACTCATAACTTTAAGCCTTGTGTAAAGTCTCTCTTATCCCTTTTACTCATAACGTTTAGCCTTGTGTAAGTATCTCCTCTCCTCTTTACTCATAACGTTCAGCCTTGTGTAAAGATCTCTCCTCTCTCTTTTACTCATCAATTTCAGTCTTGCGTAAAGTCTCTCCTCTTCGTTTTACTCATAACGTTCAGCATTGTTTAAAGATTTTTCCGTTTTACTCATAAATTTCAGCCTTGTGTAAAGATCTCTCCTCTTCCTTTTACTCATAACTTTCAGCATTGTGTGAAGATCTTTCCTCCCCCTTTTACTCATAACTTTCAGTCTTGTGTAAAGATCTCTCCTCTCTCTTTTACTCATAACTTTCAGCCTTTTGTAAAGATCTCTCCCTTTTACTCATAACTTTCAGCGATGTGTAAAGATCTCTCCTCTCCTTTTCACTCATAACTTTAAGCCTTTCGTAAAGATCCCTCCTCTCCCTTTCACTCATAACTTTCTGCCTTTTGTAAAGTCTCTCCTATCCCTTTTACTCATAACGTTCAGTCTTGTGTAAAGATCTCTCCTCTCCCTTTCACTCATAACTTTCATATTGTATAAAGATCTTTCCTCTCCCTTTCACTCATAACTTCCAGCCTTGTGTAAATTCTCTCCTCTCCATTTTACTCATAATTTTCAGCCTTGTGTAAAGATCTCATCCTTCCTTTTCACTCATAACTCTTAGCCTTGTGTAAACATCTCTCCTCTCCCTTTCACTCATAACTTTCAGCCTTGTGTAAAGATCTTTACTCTCCCTTTCACTCATAACTTTCAGCCTTCTGTAAAGATCTCTCCTCTTACTCATAACTTCAGCCTTGTGT
>NW_013761203.1:0-2562 GCF_000517525.1 Limulus polyphemus
AGATAAAACCTTCCCTAATTTTGACTGCTGATCAGAGGGAAGACAGCCAGCCAGCAGCACCTTCCACCATAGTGGCTGTGACCGGCTCTTTGAACCGAATAACGGAAGTGACTGCCACTCTTATAGTGCACCCACAGCTAAAATTGCAAAGTGTGTACAACAGCATGGCATTTCGAGCCTTGGACCCTTCCATCCGTAGCCCGCCATGCTAACGATTAGGATACGTCCCGTCCCTTTTTTGGCTTGGACAAGCATACCTACTTTCTAGGATTACTTTCTTTTTTATATGTGTGGGGTGGGGGACGAAAGAGAACAGAGAACTTTGGTCACTGTATCGTTGGCTAAATATGGACACAGCTGATACATCTATATTTGTTTGAGACAAAATACGTTTTCTTTCTCCTTCTTGACTTAAGCGACTATCGTACTCCGTGTAAATTCACGTTATATTTCAAAATTCGAGAAGATAAAGAAAATAATAAGTTTTAAACTAAATGAAATAATGAATTATGAAAAATAAAGTTTCACTAATCATGAGTTGTATCATAGCACGAGTTGTATAAATTTGTATGGTAAGTTTTATATTAATAAATAACTATTCATAAAGAAATAATTTTCCAAAACAACAAAATGAAAATATTGCCGTTTCAAGTCTAAGTACACATTTCGTATTTCTATAACACAATTAAAATTCATGTTTTCCTATGTTTTGAAGCGTAATAGGACGATGAAAAACTAAACATTTGTATGTACTCAACAAGAAAGCTAATATCTGCACTTTGAGCCTTTTCCGTTAAACCCTATAGACGTATATTACTGATAATTTTCGTATTCTAGACTATCTGCTAACTTTGTACGTTGAACTCAAATAGCTTATATACTTAAAAAACGATATATGATTACTTCGCTGAAATAATTTTTCACATTTGATGTCATCACATTAAGGCCTATTATCAAATTATAGTAGGTCCTAATGTTCATCATGAAAACAAAAAGCAAAGTTAGTTTATTTTAGAGTTTTCGCGCAGAGCCATACTATGGCTAGCAGCGCATAGCCGCCCCTAATTCTGAACTAATAGGCTAGAGGGTAGGCAGCTAGTCAACATCACCCACCTCCAACTTTCGGACTAATCTTGTTTGATCAAGTAGTGGGCTTTCACCGTCATTCTTATAGAGTATCCACAACACTTGATTATGGAAAGTGATTTTTTTTTTGCTATTTTTGACAATGCAATGGTTTTAATCTTGTTAATGCTCAAAGTATGAACAAGCTTCATCACTGGTGACTTGAGATCACTGACATTTAAGTAGACTTCCAGTGCCAGGTCAACATTGCAAGATTAGACAGTTTACAAAAGAAGTGTACCGTCTTGAGTTACAAGTATCTCGAATAAATCTTGGCTTGTTGCATCTATCCATCTGTCTTCTCTCTCTCTCTGTTACCTTCATCCTCAGATGTCACTTTTCATGGAAATTAAAACTTGACTCTAACTGAAAGTGGAAACCTATATACACACACACACACACAATTTTTCGACGCACTACTGCACAATCTGCTAATCAAATTTCTTTTTTCCCCTCCTCTCTTGTCTACTTTTGAAGCACAAGGCTGTACAATGGCCCATCGGCACTGTGCTCAACGAAGGGATCTAACTCCGGATTTTAATGCTATAAATCCTTAAGCTTAAGCGGAGCCGTCAGGGTTTTCTCTCTCTGTTTTTATACATTAAATATATAAGTATATATACAAAATTTTAAATCTTATATAAATTAGTTTATATGTATATGTATATATATTATATAGATTAGTTTATGTAGTGTACATATATATACACGGCGTTGCCCACTTTAGTGCCGTTATAAATGTTCTGACAATGCTATTTTAGCGTTGCTGCATATCCTGTTCATCAGATTGAACTGTTTACTTTATCCTATTTCCTCAAACGCAATATGGCCGCGTGAGATGTTGGAGACTAAAGTAAAATTGTGAAAAGGGAAGTTATTTAATAAAACGAATTGAAAGTCAGACATTACATTGTTTTCGTTCTCCGTGTAATCTAGGTTAATTTGAGTCACAAATAATGAATAATGTTCTCCCAGTATCTGACAATGCTGAGTTATAATGTTCTCCCAGTATCTGACAATGCTGAGTTATAATGTTCTCCCAGTATCTGACAATGCTGAGTTATAATGTTCTCCCAGTATCTGACAATGCTGAGTTAAATAGAATGGAACTTCTAATCATGATACAAAGGGTAAATCAAAATAAGTTAATCAATTGATTTATAAAACACATCAACTCGAAAGTTAATGGACAAAAGTCTATATTTCCAGAGACATAAGGAGATTTAACAGGACAAATAGAGTTGAAGGTCATTATGTACAATCCCGAACGGTGTCAAACTGTTGGAAATATATTCTTTCTAATCCTTAAATCTTTTACTTGTTTACAAAGTGTATTTATAACTTTTCTCAGTCATATTTTACTTTTTTTTTAGGAAAAGATAGATGACTAAAACCTAACACCTTAGCTTGTCAGTGTAGAACTAGAGGGGTACTCAA
>NW_013761204.1:0-1782 GCF_000517525.1 Limulus polyphemus
GAAAACAATATTCATCTTAATTAGTTATAGTACCTTTCTACATCCCGAACACAGAAAAACAACTTTTATCTTCTGTAGTTATAGAACCTTTTACATCCCCGAACACAGAAAACAAGGTTCATCTTCATTTCTTATAGTACTTCTTACATCCCCGAACAGAAAAAAACTTTTTCTTATATTAGTTATAGAACCTCCTCCATCCCCAAACACAGAAATAAACTTTTATCTTCATTAGTCATAGAACCTTCAACATCCCCGAACACAGAAAAATAAATTTTATCCTCATTAATTACAGTACCATCTACACCCCAAACACATAAAACAACTTTTATCTTCATTAGTTATAGTATCTTCTACAATCCCCAACACATAAAGAATCTTATACCATCATTAGTTATAGAACCTCCTACATCCCCGAACACAGAAAACAACATTCATCTTCATTAGTTATAGTACATCCTACATTCCCGAACACAGAAAGAATCTTATATTTTCATTAGTTATAGAACCTTCTATATCTCCGAATACAGAAAACAATATTCATCTTAATTAGTTATAGTACCTTCTACATCCCCGAACAGAGAAAACAAGTTTAATCTTCACTCGTTATAGAATCTTCTATATCCCCGAACAGAGACCAACTTTTACCTTCATTAGTTATAGTACCTCGAACATCCCCAAACACGGAAAACAACTTTTATCTTCACTAGTTATAGAACCTTCTACATCCCCGAACAGAGAACAACTTTTATCTTCATTAGTTATAAAACCTTCTACATCCCCGTACATAAAACAACTTTTATCATCATTAGTTATAATATTTTCTACATCACCGAACATAGAAAACAACTTTTACCTTCATTAGTTATAGAATCTTCTACATCCCCGAATACAAAAAACAATATTAATAGAAGGTTCTATGACTAGTGAAGATAAAAGTTGTTTTTCTGTGTTTGGGATGTAGAAGGTACTATAACTAATTAAATGTAGAAAGTATTATAACTAATGATGATAAAAGTTGTTTTCTGTACGGGGATGTAGAAGGTTCTATAACGAGTGAAGATTAAACTTGTTTTCTCTTTTCGGTGATGTAGAATGTACTACAACTAATGAAGATGAATGTTGTTTTCAGTGTTCGGGGATGTAAGAGGTTTTATAACTACAGAAGATAAAAGTTGTTTTTCTATGTTCGGTGATGTAGGAAGTATTATAACTAATGAAGATAAAAGTTGTTTTCTGTATTTGGGGATGTGGAAAGTTCTATAAGTAATGAAGGTAAAAGTTGTTTTCTGTGTTTGGGATTGATGAAGAAACAATAACTAATGAAGATAAACGTTGTTTTATGTGTTTGGTGGTGTAGATGGTACTGTAACTAATGAAGATAACATTTATTTTTCTGTGTTCGGAGATGTTGAAGGTTCTATGACAAGTGAAGATAAAACTTGTTTTTCTGTGTTCGGGGATGTAGAAGGTACTATAACTAATTAAGATGAATATTGTTTTCTGTTTTCGGTGAAGTAGAAAATATTATAACTAATGATGATAAAAGTTGTTCTCTGTTCGAGGATGTACACCGAACACAGAAAAAAACTTTTACCTTCATTAGTTATAGTACCTTCTACATTCCCGAATAGAAAAAACAAGTTTTATCTTCACTAGTTATAGAACTTTCAACATCCCCGAACACGGTAAACGACTTTTATCTTCTGTAGTTATAGAACCTCCTACATCCCCGAACACAGAAAACAACTTTTACCTTCATTAGTTTTCGAACCTTCTACA
>NW_013761205.1:0-911 GCF_000517525.1 Limulus polyphemus
ACATATAAATTTAACAATACTGTGTACTGTCAATAAGAAGACACAAGATTTAACAATACTCTGTACTGTCAATAAGAAGAGACAAGATTTAACAATACTGTGTACTGTCAATAAGAAGACACAAGATTTAAATATACTGTGTACTGTCAATAAGGATACACAAGATTTATCAATACAATGTACTATCAATAAGAAGACCCAAGATTTAACATTACTGTGTATTATCAATAAGAAGACACGAGATTTAACCAAACTGTGTTTTATCAATAAGAAGACACGAGAATTAACGATACTGTGTACTATCATTAAGAACACACAAGATTTAACGATAATGTGTACTATCATTAAGAAGACACGAGATTTAACGATACTTTGTACTATCACTAAGAAGGCAGAAGATTTAACGATACTGTGAACTGTCAATAAGAAGACACATGATTTAACGATACTGTGTACGGTCAATAAGATGACACAATATTTAACGATACTATGTACTATCAATAACAATCTACAAGATTTAACAATACTGTGTATTATCAATAAGAAGACACCAAATTTAAGAATACTGTGTACTGTCAAGAAGAAGACACAAGATTTAACAACACTGTGTACTATCAATAAGAATACACAAGATATAACAATACTGTTAATTGTCAATAAGAAGACAAAAAATTTAACAATACTGTGTACTGTCAATATGAAAACACAAGAATTTAACAATACTGTGTAATGTCAATAAGAAGACACAAGATTTAACAATACTGTGTACTGTCAATAAGAATGTAGAAGATTTATCAATACAATGTACTATCAATAAGAAGACACAATATTTAAAATTACTGTATACTATCAATAAGAAGACACGAGATTTAGTGATACTGTGTTTTATCAATAAGAAGTCACGTAGAATT
>NW_013761206.1:0-912 GCF_000517525.1 Limulus polyphemus
CTAGTGTCATGCAGATTTGATAGGTAGATGTACAGGAAAAATAACTTATCTGTGTGAAGAAATGTATATCATTTTTTGAAGGAGTAGGACCAGCCAAAGAATACACTTGTCGGCTGGGGAACCTTCATCATATTATCTTCTGCAGGTTTATTTTCCAAGAAATCTGGAACAGAAAAGAGGTGGACCAGTCTAGATATGTTGCGTTGGTTGGTGTACCTCACTCTACCATGGGAAAGAAGCTAGACCAGCCAATGTATTTTTAAGTTACAGTTACTTAAATTTGTTCCCACAAACTGCCCAACTGTGAGGTTTCCCTCCTATGTATAATATGTTATTTTAGGTTATTCACTGTTTAACATTCCTATCCACACATTACAAAACTGTATAGTTTATCACTAATATCTCTAGTGACAGAGTACATGGAAGGAAGCTAGTCAACAATGCCTACTATAAACTCTAGGGCTACTCTTTACCAACCAATAGTGGGATTGACCGTCACATTACACAGGTGAAAGACCAAGCATGTTCAGTAACATGTTTGATCCCACGACTCGTAGATTGGGAGTTGAACATCCGAACTAAAAGGCCACACTAGGTTTTAATAATACATACTTTATTTGATGAACTTTTAAATTAAATTTAATGGTTTTTACAATGAATGTCAAACATTTAATATAAAAAATATTTAAGATGCAATTTATACAGTTTCACACTTTATAAAATATTTTTCTATATTGAATTACTACTGAATACAGAAAAATGTTGGTATAAGTCCATATTTAAGACAGTTTAAATTCAGCTGTGTAAATATGATGGTATATTGTTACAACAACCAACATTACTTTAAGTTATTGATTTCTGGGTTAATTCTAAGAGATATCTTCCCATTTTAAGTGGTTGTTTATAACAAAA
>NW_013761207.1:0-1869 GCF_000517525.1 Limulus polyphemus
CATGACATTCTTTATTTGTAATACTTTCATGTGACAAAATATTATATTACAAACCATCACCAGAGGGCACCAGTTGTACCTACGGCGAAACAAGAAATGTCCGTATATTCCATTCATGACATTCTTTATTTGTAATACTTTCATGTGACAAATTATTATATTACAAACCATCACCAGAGGGCACCAGTTGCACATACGACGAAACAAGAAATGTCCGTATATTCCATTCATGACATTCTTTATTTGTAATACTTTCATGTGACAAATTATTATATTACAAACCAGTAAGACAACTATCATTCAGAGAGTAAAACCAAACATATTTTTGTTACAAAAGTCACACTTATGTTATTTTCTATATCAGGCAGAGTTTTACGTATTTTAATTCATTAATTTAGTCCTACAATTAGAAGGTTATACCTGCGAAACATTATTAACACTCATAATGAGCTGCCCCCCAGTGGCACAGCGGTATGTCTGCGGACTTACAACGCTAGAAACCGGGTTTCGATACCCGTGGTGAGCAGAGCACAGATAGCCCATTGTGTAGCTTTGTGATTAGCAAACAAACATTTCATGCGTGACGTTGTAATTTTCAGCACAAAAAATATGGTGATACCAGGTTTATGTCATAACCTAACATTTCTGATGCTGTAAACAGGAATTATTGCTAAGGTGACGTCAGTTTTACGCCATAACCTAAAATGTCTGGTCCTGTGAACAGGTATGGTTGCAACTTTGAAACTTACACTGTTTTATGAACACCAAATTCAGTCAAACAATTGGATCTAGAACTTATTTTAAATTTTTCCAAGTTACTCGAATGAGATACAAACAGGATCTCTTTATTTTGTCTTGTATCACGTTATTCCGTTCAGTTTGTAAGTCTTCATACCGATCTTTAGAATGTGGAGATCCTGTTTGTATCTCATTCGAGTAACTTAAAACTTAACAGTAATTTATCATTATTGGTTATTTAGACTAGTCTTTGATACTTAACAGCAATTTATTATTGTTGTTATTTAGACTAGTATTTGATACTTAACAGTAATTTATCATGATTGGTTATTTAGACTAGTATTTGATACTTAACAGTAATTTATCATTGTTGGTTATTTAAGGTGGTATAAAAATTATATTCACATCCCACCACTACTAAAAGAATAGTAGCCCAGGAGTTATCTGTGGGTGGTGTTGATTTACCTCTAGTCCCAAGTTAGACAAGGTTAGCACATACAGTTTTGTTTTAGTTGAAACAAAGAAATAAGTTCAGTTCTCACTAAAAGTTCACCCACATTCTCACATTCTAAAGATCGGTATGAAGACTTACCAACTGAACGGAATAACGTGATACAAGACAAAATAAAGAATCAAATACTAGTCTAAATAACCAACAATGATAAATTGCTGTTAAGTATCAAATACTAGTCTAAATAACCAACAATAATAGATTACTGTTAAGTATTAAACATTAGTGTAAATTATCAACAATCATAAGTTACTGTTAAGTATCAAACACTAGTCTAAATAACCAACAGTGATAAATTACTGTTAAGTATCAAACACTAGTCTAAATAACCAATAATGCTAAATTACTGTTAAGTATCAAAGACTAGTCTAAATAACCAACAATGATAAATTACTGTTAAGTATCAAATACTAGTCTACATAACCAACAATAATAAATTACTATTAAGTATTATACACTAGTGTAAATTATCAACAATGATAAGTTACTGTTAAGTATTAAACACTAGTCTAAATAACCAACAGTGATAAATTACTGTTAAGTATCAAAGACTAGTCTAAATAACCAACAATGATAAATTACTATTAAGTATCAAAGACTAGTCTAAATAACCAATAATG
>NW_013761208.1:0-911 GCF_000517525.1 Limulus polyphemus
GTGGACATACAACGCTAGAAACTGGGTTTCGTGGGCAGAGAACCGATTGTGTAGTTTTGTGCTTAACTACAAACAAACAACATTAATTACGGTATTGAGGGTATTTCTCTTTATTTGGTACTATTATTAAAACCAAACCAATATCACATTTAAAATAAGGAAACAAATCATGGATTCATAAATAATTAACATATTTATGGTTCACACTCGATTAATCTTGGGGGGGGGGGTCTTCTATCTATATCAAATAAGCTAAATTGAATAAAAACAAGTAAATAACTTATAAAAAAGTTTGTACAAACACTATGGTCGTCGGTTAACCCTATTTGACGCCATCTTGTTTCTGGTTTTACTGAGTAGTTATAATAGTTTAAACCTAGGCCTGTGATATTTCAGTTAAGAAATGGGTTTCTATATTACTTTCAGACCCACGTGTTGAATGTGTAATTGTATAAAAGTCGGTCTCCAGTCTGTCTTTACGAACCAGTTATAACTTCCATAGCTCAAAGACATAAAACTTTATAAGGCCACTTTGAACATCTAGAACGACCTCTCTTGGCGAGTTATCAAGTCATTTAGTAGAATAAAACATGTCTGAAACTAAGAGTCGCAGCCAGCTGACTATAGCCTTCTATCATTTCTGTCATGTTCAAGTTCCTCGTTTCTTCATCTTTGGTTAACCAGTCTGTAGGAATGTAAGAGAGACGTTTTTGATGAAAACATTTTGTTTTTGTTTGTTTCAATATAAAGCTACCATCGTATGATGTACGATTCCATACCTACACTGACAGCTGTCCAAATTGTTCAAACAAACCAGACATACACTGACAGCTGTCCAAATTGTTCAAACAAACCAGACATACACTGGCAGCTGACCAAATTGTTCAAACAAACCATACCTACACTGACAG
>NW_013761209.1:0-1103 GCF_000517525.1 Limulus polyphemus
TGATGAAAGTAGCCCTTTAGATTACACCAGGTGTAAAGATGGAACACATTGATGAAAGTAGCCATTTAGATTACACCAGGTGTAAGGATGAAACACTGATGAAAGTAGCCTTTTAGGTTACACCAGGTGTAAAGATGGAACACATTGATGAAAGCAGCCTTTTAGGTTACACCAGGTGTAAAGATGGAACACTGATGAAAGCAGCCATTTAGATTACACCAGGTGTAAAGATGGAACACATTGATGAAAGCAGCCTTTTAGATTACACCAGGTGTAAAGATGAAACACTGATGAAAGTAGCCTTTTAGGTTACACCAGATGGAAAGATGTTTTATTTTCTTCACCCACATTATTTGCCAAAAACTTACGATAGGCTAACATGTCAAAAGTATACCATGGTGATCCGTACAGTTAGCAGTAATAACAAACCTGAAATAACTAACTTCTTTACTATTTATAAAACATTACTACACAAGCATAAAGTCTGGAACCATATAATACAGTATGAAAATAATAAATTAACATGTTGTAATGACACGAACAGAAGTGACGAGAACGTTCTAAAGTTATCATTTCTCACTAGTTTCTCTCACTTTCTGTGATAATAAATGTAAACTTTACAAAAGAAAATCTGCTAAACTGTCATGATTGTTATATTCCTTTCTAGACAATTGTGGTTTTTATAATAGAATGTGTAAATAATTTACACATCACAAAATCTAAACTATAACTAATTAAAAAACTACTTGGTAACTGACTGTTTATGTCTATATATTTCTTTAATTTCTGTTTAATGTTTCAAAAAGAAGGATCAGGATGTACTAAGATACACATCAGTATCACTGTATTCAGTGCACTGTGATACGTACTACAACACACATCAGTATCACTGTATTCAGTGCACTGTGATACGTACTACAACACACATCAGTATCACTGTATTCAGTGTACTGTGATACGTACTACAAGTATCACAGTGCACTGAAGAAAGTGATACTGATGTGTATTGTAGTACGTAGCACAGTACACTGAATACAGTGATACTGATGTGTGTTGTAGTACGTATCACAGTACACTGAATACAGTGATACTGATGTGTGGTA
>NW_013761210.1:0-1693 GCF_000517525.1 Limulus polyphemus
CTTTTGAAATGCATTTAGAAGGTTTTAGGGATTACACAAAGGAAATTTGAGATTTTTGAGATGTAGAAAAGTATTTTTAAATTTAACATGAAAATTACTTTGCATATGGACTATTCAAAACAAATACACAATATATTCATGGACAAATCTTTATTTTATTAAAAATACTTCACTACAAAATATGATTTTTTTGTATGTGGAAGACTCATAATATCAACTGAAAGACTGCCAAATTTTGTAAAGATATACACACTATATTGAAATTTAGAAGTATTAAATCTATAAAGACTTTAAACGAGTAGAAAGAGGTCACATGGTCGGTCAAATTGACCAAGCCTGTGTTGAGAGAGTTAAGTGATATGTACAAGTCTGTTGTACACAAAAGAAAATCAGATGTGTTACAAAAATATTTTGTACTCGAGATCCATCTGTGAATTGACATTAGCCTCCAAGACCTCAAAAATGCATAGCTACTGTTTGTTTCAGTATTCCTGTATATCGTATCTGACAGTCACTTTCTTCTACCAATAAATCAGTAATAAGTTAAAATGAATAGTTGATAACTGTGATATCAAAGTCATAATACCACATTGAATGACACTATGTAAAAAGCCATAGCATGCAACACTGGCCTCCAACTGAGCACGTAGGATTAACTAAACTGAAAAACAATAGGCCGAATATTTTCACGGTAACATTTTGAAACAGCTGGTAAGAATATCGTACTGGATTTTCAGATTGGATGGCTACAGTACAGATGTTATTTACTTAGATGAGTTTGAGTAAACATTATAACCACAAAGTAATCAGAGTTTCCATACTATAACCTTTTGTGTATCTTCACGAAATTTGGTAAACTTTCAGTAAATCTTACAAGTCTTGTGCACACAAAAAATCTGATTTTTTAATTAAATGTTTTTATTAAACATTTGTCTGTGGAAATATGAAGTCAGAGTGTTGACTAAAACAATTGCAAAGTGATTTTCATATTAAGATAAAAAGTTATCATTTTCCTAAACTGAAAATGTATTTCTAAACATACTTACCTCCCCTGACACTAATAGCTATTTCTCGATCTTCATCTTTGCCATCTAATGTGGTGTTCGCTTGCTCCAGTCTTTATATACTCCACTCAACTGCCCTCGGCAATATCTAATTTGCAAAACTTTATGCCAGGCTTCACATGCCCTCCATGTAGGTACTGTATATAAGCACTGTATGCAGACAATAAAATCACTTTTTGAGAATTACCTCATTCCGGTCACTAACACCAGCTCTTAGTGGGGAGGAAGGGATGGAGAGTGTCAGCAGAGGTAAATATGTCTGAAAATACATTTTTAGTTTAGGAAAATTATAATTTCCAAAACATACATACCTCTGCTGACACTAATAGCTAAAATCCTACACTGAGAAGGCTGAGGGGCCAATGAAGACACAGTTCATACAGAAAGCGTCTGCTGAGAACAAATATGTTCCACAAGAAGTGGTATCAAACTGGGGAACACCGCACAACATTCAGAACAGTTATGCTCTTCACCCAGAACTACAGAAAATTTAAAAGGGTGGAATATAATACAAACAGCCAAGGTTCCACAACTCTGGTTGGACTTAAGGGGTCATGGTACCCATATCCCACATTGGTGGCCAGGGCAGTTGGACTGCAGAGATATATATATATATATATATATATATA
>NW_013761211.1:0-1904 GCF_000517525.1 Limulus polyphemus
CAAACACACAAACAAACAGACAGCGCCTAGCGACGTCTCTACGCAGTGTAGCTTTCGGCTTAACAACAAACAAACACACTATATCTTATAGCATAATCATCAAGGACGAAGATGCATGTCAGTTAATGTAATATCTGTAAACGGTATTGGGATAATTGAATCATTATATCTTTAATAAACGGGTTGACGTTGCAAACGTAGGTTTGAAGTAAAGAAATACGGTTTTCGATGCTCAAATGATTCCAAAGCTATCCAAGCTGTCATTATACAGAAAAAAACATAATATGCTTATTTAAGACTAATTTTGCTGATTTCACACTACTGAACACAAACCTACTATTAAGGTTGTTTTATAAAACCAGTGAGGTGGAAACAACGCCATCTGTCAATTTGATTGGTATCACAACTACTTGCACTGTTCAGTGTCTCAAGACTATATCATCAGTTCAAGCAGTGTGACAAAAATTAAATGCCCTACGCCCCCCCCCCCAAAAAAGTATAAAACGATTACTTGAACACAGCTTAAAATTTTCTTAACTGAAAAATAGTCATCCATTCAAGGAAGACACTATAATCTGGATGACGAAAAGAAGACACTATAACCTGGACGATGAAAAGGAGACACTATAACCTGGACGATGAAAAGAAGACACTATAATCTAGATGCCGAAAAAAAAAGTTTAAAATTGCCACGAATGACTACGTTTAAATAAATCTCGTAACAGAAATATTTGTTAAGACATAGTTATTTGCTGTATTTGCGTACGAAATCGATAAATCTCATTCGCATGAAGCTCTAAAGAGGAAGTTACCATACCTGATCCGTAATCTCCGGGATTATTCGTCCCTTGCCGGATTTCTGATGTCGTATTCATGATTTCCCGGCTTGGTAGTTTACGAAGTGAGCGCGGTGTTCAGGTAGTTGTATTTTCTTATATCTGACAGATTTTTGAAATTTTATTGTTGATATTATTTTTATATAACATCGCCACCATTTTAATTTCTTATCCAATCCAATGGGAAGATTAAGTAAAGCTTTCTTATTTCGTATACTACACAGTAAGTAAGGCTTTCTGTACTTATGCATCGTTGTCTTCTAATTCAAATGGTCAGCTTACAGAAGTCCATTTAATTTACTGTTTCAGTAATACTAAAGAACCTAAGTTAAAATGCTTTGCTATTACTGAAGATCTGATGAATAAGTGTTTTACTTTATGTATCAGTTATGTATCAGCAACATATTAAACACTTGTTTTTTTAAAAAATAGTAACTCAACCATATCTTAAAGGTTCCACATGTGGAAATTGTCCACACCACACCCTTGTTACTCAGTTTATAATGAAGTGTTTGTGGGTGTATATGTGTGCTGTCAGTTTTTCATCTCTTCTTTCTATCCACGTAATTTGAATTTGTTTTATTAACGCAAAGTTACGCAATAGGCAATCCCGAATTTTAGCATTGTAATTCAGTAATATTATAGCTGACCCACCGGGTAGGTACAAGGATTAGACACTTTGATACATTCTATGTTTTATGGTTGAATAGTGACGTTCTTTTGCCAAAGTTTTAAAAGACACTTGTTGCTTTGAAGTTAAGCACAAATCTATACAATGGGCTAAATGTACTCTGCCCGTCATGGGTATCGAAACCCGGTTTCTAGCGAGTCATCACCACCCACCACCAACTCTTGGGCTACTCTTTTACCAACGAATAGTGGGATTGACCGTCACATTATAACGCCCCCACGGCTGAAAGGGCGAGCATGTTTGGTGGGATGCGGATTCGAACCCGCGACCCTCAGATTGTGAGTCGAGCGCCTTATCCACCTGGCCATGCCGGGCGAAGAGAATAGGATATCAAAGTGAAGATATATAAACCAAGGACTGCATTCACGAAACTGAAG
>NW_013761212.1:0-911 GCF_000517525.1 Limulus polyphemus
GGTTTGTATGATAATTAATACTGGGCCGTCTTAAGTACACTTTACGAGTTTTGACGGCTGCGACCAGTCATTTTATAGACAAATCAATATTATTACGAATCTAATATACAAATACACCAATAATAAATATGGTTTATACTACATGTGAAAGACACTTCTTTCTTAATTTACAATGTTATTCTTTTTTTTGTAAAAATTCCAAAGAATTTATAAATTATTTATGATTCTGCATACTAAAACAATCAATACCTATTGATATTTCGCTGATAAAAACTAAGCTCTAAAGGTTTAGTTTTCGAATGTATGTACTTTACTACAGTGTAATTCATAAAGCTATTATTGTAAGACGTATAAGATACAAAATAGCATAGCTAATAATGGCTGGAGACGGCTTGAATGGGTAATGAAGAAAAACTTTAATATAAGTTTAACATAACAGCAAATGTACAACGGCCATTCAAGCCGTCTCCAGCCATTATTAGTCTCAAAGTGGGTTCCTCATCATCGAATTTGAAAATAGCATAGCTAATTCATCTTTTAAAAACATGGTAAAAGGAAAACGTTACGACATACATTTTACTCTGGTTTCTTCATAAGGCTGCATCGTGGAGGAGTAGCCTTGAAAGTGTTAGTTTACGTGCTCTTCCTCTACGAGTATAGTTTTTATTTTTTTGCGACAACCCAGTTACGTGATGTTTCTCATGCAGGATGTGATGTTAATGAGTACCCTCAAGAGCCTCCAACAAGGACGAGTTAATGCTCATGGGTGAAACTAACAAGTCTTTCATCCAGTTTATTTTTATTTTTTCGATAGTCAAGAAAGTTTCACAATGGCTATTTTCACTAGCGTCCCTAATTTTGAAGTGATACAGTAAAAGCTTTGTTTGTTTGTTTTAAATTCGCGCAAAGCT
>NW_013761213.1:0-911 GCF_000517525.1 Limulus polyphemus
ATTAAGAAAGGATTTGTATCGCTGAAGTTTCTCTGAAAGAAGTTTTACTGGAAATTATCAAACAATCAGATACGTAACAATATATTACTGGTTGTCAGGAACTTGCTTTTTGGTAGTATATATAGTAATGTAAATATATGGGTGTGTTGGGCTAAGAATTTTTCTA
Source organism: Limulus polyphemus (assembly GCF_000517525.1). NCBI lineage: Eukaryota > Metazoa > Arthropoda > Merostomata > Xiphosura > Limulidae > Limulus > Limulus polyphemus. The sequence continues at coordinate 167 of NW_013761213.1, forward strand.
CAGCAGGTGTCTGTGACTTGTTGGTGATAAATTCGACAATAAATGAACAGCACATACTCCACTTGTTTTTAAAATAATATGTATTTGAAACAAGTTAAACATTTGTACAAAATACTTTACATTATATAGATCATAATTGAATCTTAAACACTATACAGTTCTCTTCTTCTTATCAAAAGTCCACTTAGCGCAGTTATATCCTGAATTTCCAATAATAGTCTGCTCTTCGTACTTTCAATAATCATCTGCCTTTTGTCAAAGTCCACACAGGCAAGTTCAATAAGTTTAGAACACCCTTTGACCAAACAAATTATTCTCCTTCTCTCTTTCAAACTGTTAATCTCACTCTAACATATCAACCGTTAGGCCATTCACTACCACAATGGTTAATATTACGTTTTTTTAACTTCTCTCTGACTGAACTTCTCTTTCACGTGACTTTACTTTAACTCTCATTTCTGCTCATCTAATCGCAGCTATTTCTACTTCTATCACTTAGGCCATCTACAAATCTCCACAGCCTCAACATCAATGAATTATAAACACAAAATATATCAATTTATAATACTGTTGGTATCTGCTCGTTTGTTAATTTCTGGTATAAATTCCTTCCGAGGAACTTCAGCGATACTATCCCTTCCTTAATTAAGCCATCCATGACCTTCTCCATCATTTGTCGCCTTGCCGGAGCTATTCTCCTCAGAAGGATCTTTTATTGGACGGTGATTGCCTGTATTTATTCTGT
>NW_013761214.1:0-912 GCF_000517525.1 Limulus polyphemus
GCAGACATTTAAGGAAGAGGCATTGTTGGGTGTGTGCCAGGAGGTAGAGCCAGTCAATATTAAGGCTAGAAATACAACCATAAACAAAGAACATCCTCTCCCAGAACATTTAACTGACCTCTATAAGAAGAACATAGCCCATTTGTCTTCATCACAGGCTCTTCAGTCAAGAGAACTCTTGGCGAATTATGCAGACGTCTTTTCAAAAGGAGATCATGATCTCGGCTCCACAGACCTCGTGGAGCACAGAATAAACACAGGACATCACCGTCCAATAAGGATCCCTCCAAGGAGAATAGCTCCAGCAAAGCAACAAAAGATGGAGAAGGTCATGGATGGCCTAATTAAAGAATGGATGGTCGATAAATCAGATAGTTCCTGGTTAGCTCCCGTCATGTTAGTGCAGAAAAAGGATGGGACCCAACGTTGCTGTGTGAACTTCAGGGCTCTTAACAGTATAACTGAAAATGACTCATACCCGCTGCCAAAAATTTATGATACTCTCGATGCACTAGGTGGAGCCAGGTGGTTTTCAACTCTGGACATAAAGTCAGGTTTCCATCAAGTGAAAATGGCTGAAGCAGATAAACCTAAGACTGCATTTAGTTATGGCCAAGGTCTTTGGCAATACTGTGTGATGCCATTCGAGCTAGGCAATGCTCCAGAAACATTTGAGAGGCTGACGGTCAGAGTTCTGGAAGGCCTACAATGGAGGATAGCCCTAGTGTACCTAGATGATGTCATTGTGTTTGCAACAACGTTTGATGAGTAAATGTCCAGGTTAGAGGAAGTATTCAAGCGTTGGAAAGCAGCAAACCTCAAACTCCACCCAAGAAATGCCATTTGTTCTAGAAAGAGGGGCTTTACTTGGATCACTTTGTAAGTGAGCATGGTGTGTGAACTGATACTGAC
>NW_013761215.1:0-911 GCF_000517525.1 Limulus polyphemus
AACATCGATTTTTGTGTATCACGTGGAATGTTGAATGGAGCAGTGGTTCACATTAGATGTTTGTGATGTGAAAGTACAAAGTCTACAGTTTTGTACAAATCAGGAACTCAGATTACTGATATTGACAAGCTAGAATATAAAATAAGAACCTCCTATCTTTTCTTTTTGCTGAGATATCACTCGTGTACTGAATCAAACATAGTGGCCCCACTACCCTCTTTCCATTATTGGAAATGCTCCCTTATATATGCTTACTTCTGTATATGACATTAGAATAACCAATCGAAAGCTCAGGATCTCCCCCTAGTGGCTTTCTCAGCTATTTTCAAGTATTACAACATCATCTTGTTCTTTCGACACAAAACTTCAAGATGGTAAGTTGAGTCTTTAGTCTGCATGAAATTTCACATTTTTTGAGACCCAAATACAGCTTAGTTGTTAATTTTATAAATTATAATGGAATTTTATGGTATCGATATAGAGATATATAAGATTTCATTTAAACTATTTCATTTAAACATTTGTGTTTTTGTGTTATAATTTGTGTTCATTCTAGAATGAAAACGGCATTATTAATTTTTATTTCCTAATTTTTTATGGTGGTTACAGGATCAGTCAAATTGATGAAACCTGTACAGAGATTTGTTAGTGAAAATAACAGATAAAATATAAAGTTTTTTCTTAAAAAACATTTGATAACTATCTGGATGTTCTAAAGATTTCACATGTGAAATTGGAAAATTTTCTGATGCATAAATGTATTTTTAATCTTAAAATGAAAATTAATCTACATGTGGGATAGGCAACATGCAAAAAGAAAAAAAGGCATGAGAAAAACATTGTTTAACAAACCTTAAGACTTAATTTATAAAATCTGATATTTTGCATATGAAAAGCATTGGAATGTTTAT
>NW_013761216.1:0-911 GCF_000517525.1 Limulus polyphemus
CGAATTCTCTTTTCCGGGAGACTAACGGCTTGAGTTGTGATTGGCTGGTCACCAGATTCAACTCAACTGGGACTTCCGGTTTACATGACGTCACACGTCCTACTATATATTGCATTGCGCAGGCTGAAGGTCCTCGAAGGTGCCGCTGCCCGATTTTCTAAGCTAAATATATGCTCCAGACCCGGTCAAACCAAATCCAGAACAAACTATAATACTCACGAATATGTACATCCCTCACCAAGCAGCGGGGTTGAAGAGAAGCGGAAAAACCTTCTGAACACCCCTGGTTGTCCTCAAACACATTGAGGTTGAAAGGACGTAACTAAAACTACCACCCAGAGTAAGAAGGTCACTCTTTGTTCTACGGTAGTCAACTATTCGAAAGCGCTTGAGTTTTGGGTCTTATTTTAAGTTTATTACACTTTATATGTGATCCTTTTAACTCTTTTATCAAGAGGGATATATACTGTCATAGTAAAAATTAATTGAACTGAATTACTATACTGGTAAACTAATTTTAACCTTTGATCTATATTAACCTGGGGTTACCTGGAATATTGAACTGATGAATCGATTGTAGTCTGGGTTAACTAGATTAGTAGACTGATGAATTGATAGTGTTATGACAGCGGGGGTCACGTTACTCTAGTAACACGTCATATTCTCGAAGGTTCGTGAATGCTCGAGTGTTTACTAGACATACGGTATTCATGTATATAAGACCACCAAGAAGTGACGGCAACAATGGAATGCAGTTGAATTGCAGACAGAGCTAAAGACGGACAGCTGGGTCGAGCGCGTGTGTCATTCGTTGTGAATTATAGTGTTTGTTTAAGTTATAGCGTGACCTTGGAAATTAAGTGAATTTCAAAGTTGTATTGTGAAAGAATAAACTAGTTTTATTTAAGAAA
>NW_013761217.1:0-1125 GCF_000517525.1 Limulus polyphemus
GCTAGAATCCGGGTTTCGATACCCGTGGTGGGCAGAGCACAGCTAGCCCATTGTGTAGGTTGGTACTCAACTACAAACTTGGGTTGAAGTTTTAATTAATACATTTAATACAATTTCACAAAGTATAAGCAATTTGGATTTTGAAGAAAAAAAAATGAAAGTTACTTATTTCATTTGTTGCCAATTAAGCGTTTGCATTTGGCACACAGACTTATATATATATGTGTGTGTGTGTGTATACGCAAACTCGTGTATTTGAATTAAAAACATCATTATAATTAGTTTTGTTGTACCATGTGAAACCAATAAGCACTCTATAATTGTGATAGAAACTTATAGTGAATTCCAAAAATCGTGTGGAGCTTACAGCTCCACCTCAGTTTAAAAAAATACTGTTATAGGCAAGAATAAGCTTCCTTTTTGTAAAGGACGTGTTGACTTTTCTCTAAATAACATATCAGAAAGATAAATTGATTTCAGGACTGATGTTTGGTTATTTTTACTGCAGACAACTTCAAAGTATATACCAAGATGCCTTTAAAAATTGAAAGTACACTTGTGGGATTGCGAATGAATAGAGAATAAAAATGTTTTCGTTTTTTTTTAACTAACTAAGCTTTGGGATATTTCTACATAAAATATTGTTAAAGATACGACGTTTTTTTCTTATAACTGCAAAGTAAGCTTTGGTATTCCATAGTAATAGTCAATAAATAAATAAATTCGGGTAGTTGTTTTCGGATTATCGTTTCTAGTATTCTGTGTAACCATATGATTTTATATAAATAATCATATTAAAAATGAGATTCTTGAATTTTTCCGGCTCAGTGTTTTTGTACTTTAGTCAACCTTGAACGTGATGAATAAATAACACAGGAGTTAAAGTGGGTTAATAAAACTTAAAATCAGTTTAATTAAGTGAGGAATGTGGGTGTCTAATTTTGTATACTACATCTTATGACTCTTCATTTCATAATTGAAAATTTGGAAACTGTTTCGAAACATACACACAAACATATTGGACCAGTCGAATTATTTTATTCACAATCAACATTTTACTAATATACAAAGTGACTAGCAGATTGTAGAATATTGCTATAAACTGTATTTTCAGTGCTTTAATTT
>NW_013761218.1:0-910 GCF_000517525.1 Limulus polyphemus
TACAAACACACAAAATATATCTCAGAATGCACAGTTAATATTATTTTTAAGGTTTAACTGAAAATATTTTCAACAAGTAATTCACTGTTATTCAACATAGATATTTGTAACAATGACTCTAAAAAGTTTAAGCAATCAATAAGGTAAGAGGTTGATTTTTACTTTTACTGTGATGGGTCCTTGAATGTGAAAAATAAAACAAACGTAATTAAAATTTTTTTCAATAATGAACTGATTGATAACTTTGTTATTTTTGCTACGTCATTCTGTCGGATATCCCTATATCTTAATTCTAGTGACCAACACCGATAACTGCAGAATTTAGATAAACAAACGTAGAACTACATGAAGTAAGAGGTCATTTCCTTAAGCAGTACGAAGTACAAGAAAATCATTGGAGAGAAATAACAAGAATAAAAAATTGACCAGAAAAATGCTAAAAAAAACAAAAACACCAGAACAATGTTAAAACCCAATATTAGGGTCAAATTTTTAAACAGAAATGTTGGATATATATGGTGCTTCGGGCCAAGAAAAGGCCCAAAACAAGACACTTGAACCTCAGCACTGCAACGTTAAACAATAACAATAAAATATAGGAAATAAGAAATCCTGCACTTCATTTATTAATTAACAGATACATTGTTTAAAAATGAGTGATTTTTTTTTTTTTTTTGCTGTTATGATCTTAATCCTAACTAGTTTGGAGTCAGCTAATTTCTTTTTATAAGCCAAGAAATTTGACAATCAGGTGGTTGGCCCAGTCGGCAACCATATTCGGTGACGAAAAATCAACCTCGTGACCCTTAGATTGCGAGTTGAATGCCCTAACTACCAGGCTATGCCAGGCCTTAGGATTAAATAGATACTGGAGGAGATAATCGTGGAGAAAAAAAAAAGATACTTATAC
>NW_013761219.1:0-911 GCF_000517525.1 Limulus polyphemus
ATTCTCTCCATCTCTCTATATTAGTTAAGCTTACTTGTAAAATGTTCTATACAATGGTATATATATATATACACTACAACCCAACCTTATACTTATACATATATATATATATATAAAAACAATGATATACGATTATATTGGTACGATTATATGGTATATATGGTTATCAGATACACATAATTCATTAGAATTATAACATGTCCTTAAATTTCTCAAACATCTCGGGTCCACTACTAATAACCCATTCTCTAAGTGCGCACACCTTCCAATATGAGCAGTGCTCTTGGGGATATTGATGATAAGTGCAGGTTATTGGGGTGGAGCACGTCAGTCTCCGATATACGGGACAGCCGTAATCCTCCATATCCACGCAGGGTACATTCAGATAACACTTCAATAGCTGCGCTTTCTCCTTTCCTTTCGTGTACACCTTCCCGTATTCTTGCCTTATCTCCTGGCGCACCCGCAGGAAGTCCGACGTGGAGTGATCCCCGTCTTCCCATCTTAACCCATGTAGGTACATGGTGCACCAGAGGACGAGACGACGATCTGAATCGCTAAGGCGATCCTCGGGAAAAGGAGGTCGGAAACAATACACGTCTGTCCACCCTGTCTTACAATCCATGACTGCCATCTCCTTGATTATATACAACCCGTTGACTTTAAAACCTTCAACATCCACGATTGCTGCCTTGGGCCGTGGCATGATTTTCCTACAATTATTTACACTTAGTCATTAAGCATATATTAATAATTTGCATAACACACGCATTCGCTTGTTCTTTCATTCACCATAGTCACACACTTGCTCGGTGTTTCTGTCCGATTTTTGTTCGTAACTGTTCACTAGGTCACTTCAGTTTATTCGTACTCGTTCAGTTCACTAAGTCACAACACTTCACTCATACGTC
>NW_013761220.1:0-914 GCF_000517525.1 Limulus polyphemus
CCAAAGTATGGCACGAATAGACTTCCGTAGTTTGAAAATCGACCAAGTCACGCCACTGTATTTTCTTTTTTTTTAATTTCTTTTGTGAGGCATTATAATGAAGCTTATATTACAAATGTATCGTTATTTATCAAAAACAATAACTTTCCATCACTTTATACATATAAATACGCATTATTTTACATTTCTGCCACCCGCGAAAACGCATCGTATTTTTTTATTTAGAGCAAAGCTCGCAAGGCCTATCTGCCGCCGAGAAAACGCATGACAAAATCTGATTCATCATCAGTTTGCATAATTTACGGACGTTTTAGCATTATAAATCAACTAGAATATACGTTTTGCACATATAATAAACAATACAGTGCAAGAAACTTGCCATGTCCAGTTTATTTCCTTCTCACTACTTCAACAGTGTGTATCACCGGTCACTAACAAACTTTTGAGAAAAAAAGTATACATTATACGGTGGCTTATATGTACCACTTATAAAATGGCAAAATTTACTTTTAAAAAACTTTTTTATTTTATAATTTCCTCTACTTAGATTTTTCTAGACTTTTGATATGTTGTTCATTATATATAGTTTTAGATAATTCTTGCAAAAAAGTCTGTTGCAATTAGTTTGATGTTGAAATGTAGACTGACTGGACTATAGAAAAAGTTAGATAAGCTGAACTAAAACACTTCAATTGAAATTTTCAACGTGTTCGAGGCTTTATGCGTATATGGGCCAAGCGGCCAGATCAGTGACCACTATGATTCAAGTACAGCCGTCTCTAATTTTGAGATACTGATCAAAGGAAAACCAGCCAACAAGCATCACCCTTCGCCACAAGGTGGTATCCAGCTCTGTAAACTTAATAAAGGGATTGACTGCTATTTTTATTTGAGAGGGTTTGTTTGTTTGTTTG
>NW_013761221.1:0-912 GCF_000517525.1 Limulus polyphemus
CTGTTGTAATCTCTCTTCTTGTTTATTTTGTTGTTCGAGCTGCCACTGTTGCAGGTTTTCTTGCAACAGCTGTTGTCTCTCTTCTTGTTTCTTTTCTCGTTCTTCTTGTTTCTTTTCTTTTTCCTCTAACAACTGCTGTAATTTCTCTTCTCGTTCTTCTTGTTTCTTTTGCTGTTCTTGTATTGCTGCCATCAAATCTGCTAAGCTGTAGTTTGATTTGCCGCTTCTCGTTTCCATTTTTTTTCTTATCCCACTTCTGACACCAATTTGTTACGTCTCTGTTCGTTAGTTAATTTTCCGTAAATTCGTTCCGACGAAACTTTAGCGACACTAGTCCTTTCTTAAATAAAACTGGTTTATTCTTTTTTGAATATAACTTTGCGATACACTTAATTTCAACAGTCGCGCTATAACAAACGCTATAACAACGAACTTCTCACTTCAATAATACTCCGTTCAATTACACACTCTCTGACTGCAGTTCAATTACTCAATGTTCCGTCACGTTGTGACCATCTTATATATACCAGACTACCCCAATCTAGTAGTCTCCCGATAATTCACGAAGGTTCGAGAAGTACGTGGCGTGATACTAGTCACGTGACCTCGCTGACGCAACAATATGTTAGAGTAAGAGTAACAGTAGAAAAGGAGATAAGAAGAATAATTTATTCCGTCAAAACGTGGTTCTAAAGTAATTGAATCAGCCCGAGTACACTTTGACAAAAGGAACAGAAGATATTTAGAAGAAAGAAGTCCAAAAGATTACGGTAATTCGCGCTCCAGTTGTAAGTGAAACACACACAGAATACTAGTAATATAATAATATAGAGAAGATAGTTCGGCTTGTCAACTGAAATGATAAAGCAATCGAATAGGCCTAAGTTGATAACAAGAAGAGAACTATAGATA
>NW_013761222.1:0-1231 GCF_000517525.1 Limulus polyphemus
TACAAGAACAGCAAAAGAAACAAGAAGAACGGGAAAATAAACAAGAAGAACGAGAAAGGAAACAGGAAGAAAGTATCCAACAGTTGCAGGAAAGTCAGCAGCAACTACAGGAAAACCAACAACAGTGGCAAGAAGTACAAATGGAAAACATTAGTAAATTTAAAAGCGAATTAGGAACATTAAAGGATGATATATTGTCTTTTACATAAGGAGGATACATTAACCATCGACTTAATCAGCCCCAGACAATGGCAAGCCCCTTCCAGAGCCTGCAGCTAAACCGTAATGCAGACATCTTCAGTCCTGTTAGAAGTCACATCCCAGATATGAATGTCAGTACTAGGAGTGATCCAGTACGAAAGAAGCCACAGGAATACTACGGGAAAGCACCGTGGGAAGCATATAGAGCACAATTTGAGCTCCTGGCAGAAATGAATGGGTGGACAGAAGAGCAGAAAGCAACGAGCAACAAGCAGAAAGCAACGAGCTTGAAGGGACGACCACTGGAAATACTTGGACAGTTGTCAGCAAATGACAGGCACAACTATAGAGCACTGGTGTCGGCTCCAGAACTCAGGTACGGAACCCAAAATCAGTCCAAAGTCTACAGGGCTAGGTTTAGGACGAGAGTCCGTGCTAAAGGTGAGAGCCTGAAAGAGCTGGCACAGAACTTGGAAAGTATGAAACACAAGGCCTACCCAACTGCTCCAGCCGATCTCCTCAAGTGGTTGCTGAGGGATCAGTTAGTAGATGCCTTGGAGAGTCCACAACTTAAGATACAAGTGAAGCAAGCACACCCCTCTACCATGCAGGATGCAATGGCCAGAGCCCTCGAATTTGAATCCCACGTTAAGTCCAGCACAAAGGTACCGAGGTTAGTATAGTCATCTGGGTTCAAGGCCAGAAAAGGCCAGCTTTCAGAGAAGTTTGAGGGACTTTGCTGGCACTGTAACAAACCTGGGCACAAGAAAGCTCAATGCTGGAAACTTCAACACAGGGGAGATGATACAGCAGTAAAGGCTGCTATCCAGAAAGGTTGTTGGAACTGTGGAAAGCACGGACATTTGAGGAGCCAGTGTAGGAAGAATATTACCAACATGTCAGCCTCAAGGAGACCAGTAGTGGTTGGTGTTGAGGGACACTCACCAACCCCCATCATGAAAGTCCCTGCTAGGTGTAAAATGCTAGGTGTAAAATGCCAAGCACACACCGCGTCTATGTGACAGGAAAA
>NW_013761223.1:0-911 GCF_000517525.1 Limulus polyphemus
ATCGTGCAGTTCAGGAAACACGGCAAGGAAACAACTGAGCAGCGTCCGGGTCGTCCTAGTCCATCGGAGAGGACAAAAAGGGCTGTCAAGAGGAGCATCGAAATGGATCCCAGATTAACGACTGCAGAAGTGGTCAAAGTTGGTGGGATGAGCCCGAAATCTGTTCAACGGATTCTCCACAGATTGGGCTATCGTTGCAGAGCAGCTAGACGGAAGCCCTTATTAAGACCTGCCAACATAGTCAGACGAAAGAAGTGGGTAAGTGATATGATGACCAGGCCTTTGGAGTTTTGAAAGACCGTATTGTTCTCAGACGAATCAAGATTCGCTCAATTTTCGGACAGTGGAAGTATATGGGTCTGGAGAATGCTTCACCAAGAGTTTTGGGTCAACAGATGATTGCAGCCAACTCGGGAGTTGTTTGGGTTGGTGGGAAACCGAGCTTAGTGGAGTGCGTTGGCAACATATATTTTGCGAAATACGTCGAAATATTGGAGGAAGGACTCTTGCCACTTTATTCCTAAGGTTTCGCGGACAACAACACAACGATGTTCCAGGAAGATGGAACACCGTGTCATACTGCTAGAAATACCCAAAAGTGGCAGGAAGAAAAGGGTATCCAGAAGTTGCCCTGGCCGAGCCAATCTCCTGACATGAAACCCATCGAAAACCTCTGGGCCATACTCGACCGGCAAGTCAAGAAACAACCAAAAAAAAATACAACTTCGAAGAGCGATCTACTCCACGTTTTGAAGCAAAAGTGGGCGAAAATCCCATAATCTAAAATTGACGAGATGATTCTCACGATGCCCCAAAGGATCAACGAACTCCACGAAGCGAAAGGAAGATCTACTAGATAGTAATTAAATTATAAATATATCAATTCATGTGAATATGACTGAAAATTTTCA
>NW_013761224.1:0-912 GCF_000517525.1 Limulus polyphemus
CATACGACAACGATTTTACTGGATAGGTATGAGGCGAGATGTGGAAGAATGGTGCCGGACATGCAGTACATGTAGTGCAAAAAGGGGACCCAAGCATAAAGGATGCCCACCTTATGAAGAGTTGCCTGTGAATATGTCAGAGTTTGTGGAAGTGTTATTGGAAAGGATGGATGATATCCACCATCAAGTGCGTTCAAACTTGAAAACGTCTGCTGATTCGACGAAGTTAACTTATGATGAGAGATCTACTGAAGTCAACTTTGTACCCGGGGACAAGGTATGGTTGTATAATCCCAGAAAGACCAAAGGGAAGTCTCCTAAGTTGTCATCTCCATGGGAAGGCCCATACGACATAGTGGATCGTCTCTCAGACGTGACTTTCCGGATAAAATGTGGTTGGCGAGGTAAGCCAAAAGTGGTGCATGCCAACAGGCTTTGGCGTTATCACGGTGCAGGACATTTCACTTGGGACGAAGTGAAAAACAGAACAAATGACGCTGCTGAAGACGTGCCACCTGAAGAAGCCACCGTCGAAGAAGAAACTCTACTCAGTTTTGAGAAAGGAAACGGTGAAACTCTTGGTGAAGTTACTACCACTGATGTGACTGTTACCGATGATGGGAAATTTACTGATGAAGCGGATGAACCCCACATGAAGCAGAAGCCAATGAGACGGAGACCAGTATGGAAGAAGATACGTCCCGTAAAATTAAGAGACTTTGTTGAATTGTAATTTTGTGTTTGTAATTCTGTACAGTTAATTACGTTATTGTTAATTGTTATTGGTTTATTGTATGTGGTTATTGTTCGGGACGAACAATATTAAGGAGGGGGCAGTGTTGCGTCAGCGAGTCACATGACTACCGTGACGCCACGTTCTAGAATTATCCTGTACTTTGGCGAATGTTCTAG
>NW_013761225.1:0-911 GCF_000517525.1 Limulus polyphemus
GTTGATTAAGTTATTGTTAAATTGTTATTGGTTTATTGTAAGTGTCTATTGTTCGGGACGAACAATACTAAGAAGGGGGCAGTGTTGCGTCAGCGAGGTCACGTGTTTAGTGTCACGCCACCTGTTTCTAGAAATATCCTGTTCCTTCAAGAATACCCTAGCATTTACTAGATATGGGGGTAGTCTGGTATATATAGGATGGTCACAGCGTGACGGAACAACAGTGTAATGAGTAATTGAATGTACGCGGACAAAATATTGTTGGCCACGTGAGATATAGCGTTTGTTATAGCGCGACTGTTGAAGTTAAGTGTATCGTAAAGTTGTATTCGGAAAGAATAAACCAGTTTTATTAAGAAAGGACTTGTGTCGCTAAAGTTTCGTCGGAACGAATTTACGGGAAATCAATTAACAAACGGAGACGTAACAATATTATGAATAACAGTTAGTTGGAGTATTCATAGGGAATATTTTATAAACAATTAGTTGGTGTGTTCGTTTCATAATTACGTTTCACAACACTTCAAACCAGCTACTTATCATTAATTTGAAGGTTCGTACTGAACACCTAGAAGTCACGTTGGTGTTCATGTATGTTTGTTTTGAATTTCGCGCAAAGCTACACATGGGCTATCTGCGTTATTCGTCCCTAATTTAGCAGTGTAAGACTGGAGGGAAGGCAGCTAGTCATCACCCCTCACCACCAACTCTTGAGCTACTCTTTTACCATCGAATAGTGGGATTAACCTCACATTATAACGCCCCACTGGTAAAAGGGCGAGCATGTTTGATGGGACAGGATTCGTGACCCTAAGATTGCGAGGCGAGCGCCCTAACCACCTGGCCATGCCGGGCCGGTGTTCATGTACCTTAAGTAATACATGTCCATAATAATGTACTGTTGCGTCATC
>NW_013761226.1:0-1092 GCF_000517525.1 Limulus polyphemus
CTTCGGCCTATACCAGCCTTCTAAGTTCTCGTTCTGCTTAGTTCTTGTTCTTACTTCTAGTACAGGTCTAAGGGAGCATAACTTAAGTTACAGTCACAAAGCTATAAAAATTAACATACACAATATTAAATATCAAAAAAATTGGTATACAGCACGTTGCATTGTCAAAGTTTTTAATAAGAGATAACTTTCAACACTCTTCAGCAATCACCTTCAGAAGCTCATGATAATAATACGGTTATGTGTTTTTGGCTTCGTTACCCCCTTCTAATTTAGTAATGTTACATGTATATACGATTTGTTACCTTACCCTCTGTTCAACTTAGTGATGCATACTTGTTTGTTGTTGTTGTTGTTTTTTTACTCTGGATATATGGATTAGACATTGCAGTGTGTTGGTGTTCTAAGAATATCGAGTTGTTACGCCTCCAGTCGTTAGTTAATTTTTCGTAAATTCGTTCCGACGAAACTTTAGCGACACAAGTCCTTTCTTAAATAAAACTGGTTTATTCTTTCCGAATACAACTTTACCGATACACTTAATTTCAACAGTCGCTCTATACAAACGCTGTAACTCACGTCTCACGAGCTCGATTTCAACAATACTCCGTTCAATTACACACTCTCTGACTGCAGTTCAATTACTCATTACCTCTGTTACGTTGTGACCATCTTATATATACCAGACTACCCCCAATCTAGTAGTCTCCTGATAATTCACGAAGGTTAGAGAGAAGGACGTGGCGTGATACTAGTCACGTGACCTCGCTGACGCAACACTGCCCCTCCTTAGTATTGTTCGTCCCGAACAATAGCCACTTACATTAAACCAATAACAATTAACAATAACTTAATTAAATGTACAGAATCATAAACACAAAATTACAATTCAACAAAGTCTCTTAATTTTACAGGACGTATCTTCTTCCGTACTGGTCTCCGTCTCGTTGGCTTCTGCTTTAAATGGGGTTCATCTGCTTCATCAGGAAATGTCCTATCGTCGATACCAGTCACATCAGTGTCAGTAACGTCATCAAGGGCTTCACCGTTTCCCTTCTCAAAACTGAGTAGAGTTTCTTCTTCGACGGTGGC
>NW_013761227.1:0-913 GCF_000517525.1 Limulus polyphemus
TAATGTAATTTTCGAAGATATTAAATATCATAATGGAAAATAACTAAATTTATCAAAAATAACAGGCTTTATGTTTCTTAAACTACATGCATTTATGTAAGTTCTTATGAAGTTTCAAACAGTTTCATCTACTACTTTTATTGTTTGAATGAAATATAGCAAGACTTGCATTGGCTACATAGAAAGTTAGTAGCCGGTGGTCGTTGGGTTAAGGATTTTATAGAACTTTTGAGGGTGGAGGATGGTAGGCATTGTTTAGTAGAAATATATATTTTTGGGTGCATTAATTTTATCTTATTTCTACTTTTAACTTTAATACATCTTTTTAAGGGTAACTGCCTTCCCACAACTGGCTGTAGACAGTGAAGGCAGTAAGAATTGACATTATGGGTGTAAACACTCAACTCTGTACCATTAATAAATTTGCCACAACTGCTGACTGGTTTCTCATTTGATTTTTGGATTTTATCTGATAGGTAGGATATCCCTAAAACTTTTGGGTGCTATTACCACAGGCAATCTCCATTATGTCTTTTGGAAAAGGACTGGAAAGTGTAAAAGTTTTTTAAATAGTTTTGAATTTATATTAAGTTCATTATTATTTTATAGTGCTGATCATGAGAATTAATGTAACTGATATGATAGTTTTGAGGCTAAATCTTTTATTATATATATTTATTTAAAACCATTTGCATCAATTTTTACCACAAATTATCAAATAAATCCAAACGAATTTTATCATGTTTATTTCCATCCACTTCAATTAAGAATGTTGAATGTTTGGAGGTGCAGATACATAAATAACATTGTACTTCAAGGAAAGGATATGATGTGCCAGCTCTTGTCCACTGGCAACAATATTTGAGATATATATTTTTTGTAACACACTGTTACGTCTCCGTTTGTTAATTGA
>NW_013761228.1:0-1372 GCF_000517525.1 Limulus polyphemus
CCTCTCTGAAAGCTGACCTTTTCTGGCCTTGAATCCAGATGACTGTACCAACCTCGGTACCTCTGTGCTTGACTTAACGTAAGATTCAAATTCGAGAGCTCTGGCCATTGCATCCTGCATGGTAGAGGGGTGTGCTTGCTTCACTTGTATCTTAAGTTGTGGACTGTCCAAGGCATCTATGAACTGATCCCTCAGCAACAACTTGAGGAGATCGGGTGGTGCAGTTAGGTATGCCTTGTGTGCCATACTTTCCAAATCCTGTGCCAGCTCTTGCAGGCTCCCCCTTCATCACGGACTCTCGTCCTAAACCTAGCCCTGTAGACTTCTGCCTGGTTTTGGGTTCTGTACCTGAGTTCTAGAGCCGACACCAGTGTTCTATAGTTGTGCCTGTCGTCTGCTGACAACTGTCTAAGTATTTCCAGTGGTTGTCCCTTCAAGCTCGTTGCCAGATATACTGCTTTCTGCTCCTCTGTACATCCGTTCATCTCTGCCAGTAACTCAAACTGTGCTCTATATGCTTCCCTCGGTGCTTTCCCATCGTATTCCTGTGGCTTTCTTCGTACTGGATCACTCCTATTACTGACATTCATATCTGGGATGTGACTTCTAAAGAGACTGAATATGTCTGCATTAGGGTTTAGCTGCGGGCTCGGGAAGGGGCTTGCCATTGTCTGGGGCTGACTAAATCGATGGTCAATGTATCCTCCTTGTGTAAAAGACAATAAACCGTCCTTTAACGTATCTAATTCGCTTTTAAATTTACTAATGTTTTCCATTTGTACTTCTTGCCATTGTTGTTGATTTTCCTGTAGTTGCTGCTGACTTTCCTGCAACTGTTGGATACTTTCTTCTTGTTTCTTTTCTTTTTCCTCCAACACCTGCTGTAATTTCTCTTCTTGTTTATTTCTTTCTCTTCCAACCACTGCTGTAATCTCTCTTGTTAATTTTGTTGTTCGAGCTGCCACTGTTGCAGGTTTTCTTGCCACTGCTGTTGTCTCTCTTCTTGTTTCTTTTCTTTTACCGCCAACAACTGCTGTAATCTCTCTTCTTGTTTATTTTGCTGTTCGAGCTGCCACTGTTGCAGGTGTTCTTGCAAATGCTGTAATCCCTCTTCTTGTTTATTTTCTCGTTCTTTTTGTTTCTTTTCTTTTTCCTCCAACAACTGCTGTAATCTGTCTTCTTGTTTAATTTCTCGTTCTTCTTGTTTCTTTTCTTTTTCCTCTAACAACTGTTGTAATTTCTCTTCTCGTTCTTCTTGTTTCTTTTGCTGTTCGTGTATTGCTGCCATTAAGTCTGCTAGGCTGTATTTTGATTTGCCGCTTCTCGTTTCCATTTTTTTTTATCCCACTTCTGATACAAATTTGTTACATCT
>NW_013761229.1:0-913 GCF_000517525.1 Limulus polyphemus
ATGGGGGGGGGGGGGGTTCTGGCCCCTCCTTTTTTTTAATATCTAATATTTTTACATGCTGCTAGTGAGAGAACCTGTCACCACTGATTTAGACACCTAATAATATTAGAGGTGTTAAAATTTTTAAAACTTCGCAACATTCTCACAGGAAGAACTTGCTAATTCGCAGCATATTTGTCTAGTTGCCCGGTTACCATGCTTTGTTTGTTTAAAGTTAAGTACAAAGCTACACAGTGGGCTATGTGTGCTTTGCCCAATACAGGTATCGAGGCCCGGTTTCTAGCGTTATAAGTCCGCAGACATACGCCTATGCCACTGCGATGAGGGGGGGGGGATTACCATGTAGATCATATAATGGAGTATATTAAACTGGTAATATAATAAACCTAGATCTGTGTTGGTCAAATAATGAAAGAGATTTAAAATTTTAATAAAATAGGCCTAGATCTATACATTTCATATAAGGGAGTACATTAAACTGGTAATGTAGTCTGACCTACTACGTCATATAATGGAGAAAATTATTTTATTTTATAATAAACAAGTGGTGTCTAAATGTCCAACTTCATCATTTGTTCTAAGCATCTAGTTGTCCTGGATTCGTAATAGTGCATGCTTTTCATCCAAGAAGGGATAAATTATTCTATAAAGGAATAAGAAATTTCAACTTGTTGACAGTTTGTATATACATATCTGGGTCCAGGGGAAGGCGCAAATAACAATTCTTCCCTGGGGCTAAGAGTAGCTCTCGGCGGCCCTGGTTGTTATCACAGATGTTGTTGTTGTCGAAATCACAGACTTCAGGTCAAATGTACACTGAGTGGTCACAAGTAAATAGACACCTAATTTTTCGTCATCTAACTGATTTATGCTAACTAATTTGTGTTAACAGAGCACTATATAAATGAAAATG
>NW_013761230.1:0-913 GCF_000517525.1 Limulus polyphemus
CAACTAGACCCCTATTAATTAATATTATGTGGAATT
Source organism: Limulus polyphemus (assembly GCF_000517525.1). NCBI lineage: Eukaryota > Metazoa > Arthropoda > Merostomata > Xiphosura > Limulidae > Limulus > Limulus polyphemus. The sequence goes on from NW_013761230.1 coordinate 37, forward strand.
GAAGTTTTTTTAATACTGTCATTTTATTTATTTATATAGTGGTTGATCGGTAAAATATTCACACCTTTAGCCTTAATAATGGGTGTAGAATGGGACGAGTGTCATCTAGTAGCTCGACTTGTTGGAATTAAAACGGTGATTAACGAGTTTGTTGCATATAAACAGCTGGGTGATATGAAACGCCAGAACTTGCTATCGGTGAGTCTTATATTTGGTTTATCTATCAAATGGACTTCTTTCTTATCTTAACATTTGTGTATCAGAAACGACGTGTTCTTATATAAAATATACAGCATACTCGTATGTTTTAGTGAGGAAAATAAAAAAATTATCGGCAACCGTTGTTAATATTTGGTTAGAAGTAACTGGTAATTTTTCTTTGAACTAAGCCTTTTTTTCATATCTTACATCAATATGTATGAGAATAAATTTCTTGAATTAAACGATAAAGGATGCAAAATTACAAATATTCCTGATAAACAACGAACTCGGAGATGCTTAGTGGATTATCACACCCCTTTCTCCTGTACTGTCCTTCTTTATTTTATGTAATATATAAATGTATGAGCGTATGCTTGTGTGATACATTTATATTATTATACAATAATAATGTGATAATTTCATCGAATTATATGCAAGTGATTGTACGGTGGTTTAATGGTTCCATCTTGATCTACTGATTTACTAGGTGTGTAAGTGTAAAACAGGTCAAAGGTTTATTTTTTATTGTTTGATTTTAAAGTGGTACTTATTTATTAGTTAATTCTCTACACACATCTGCGACCAGTTTTTTTTTCTTATTATTGTTGGATTTGAAAGTGGTACTTATTTATTAGTTAATTTTCTACACACAGCTGCGACTGGTTATTTTATTATT
>NW_013761231.1:0-911 GCF_000517525.1 Limulus polyphemus
TGGATTGTTAGTGATAGTACACAGTATCGTTAAATCTTGTGTCTTCTTATTGATAGTACACAGTATCGTTAAATCTTGTGTCTTCTTATTGATAGTACACTGAATTTTTAAATCTTGTGTCTTCTTATCGCAAGTACACAGTATCGTTAAATCTAATGGCTTGTTATTGATAGTACACAGTATCTTTAAATCTTGTGTCTTTTTGTGATAGTACATAGGATTGTTAAATCTTGTGTCTTCTTATTCACAGTACACATTATTGATAAATCTAGTGTCTTCTTATTGATAGTACACAGTATCGTTAAATCTAGTGGCTTGTTAGTGATAGTACACAGTATTGTTATATCTTTTCTCTTCTTATTGACAGTACACAGTATCGTTAAATCCTCTCGCTTGTTAGTGATAGTACACAGTATTTTTAAATCTTGTGTTTTCTTATTGACAGTACATAGCATTGTTAAATCCTATGTCTTCTTACCGACAGTACACAATATTGTTAAATATTTTGTCTTCTAATTGACAGTACACAGTATTGTTAAATCTTGTGTCTTCTTATCGCAAGTACACATTATTGTTGAATCTTGTGTCTTGTTACTGATAGTACACAGTATCGTTAAATCTTTTGTCATCTTATGATAGTACATAGGATTGTTAAATCTTGTGTCTTCTTATTGATAGCACACAGTATCGTTAAATATTGTGTCTTCTTGTGGACAGTACACAGTATTGATAAATCTTGTCTTCTTATTGACATTACACAGTATTGTTCCATTTTGTGTCTTCTTATAGACAGTACACAGTATCGTTAAATCTTGTGTCTTCTTATTGACAGTACACAGTATCGTTGAATATTGTGTCTTCTTATTGACAGTACACCGTATCGTTAAATCGTGTGTCTTCTTATTGACAGT
>NW_013761232.1:0-1190 GCF_000517525.1 Limulus polyphemus
AGGTTCTTCCGCTTGTGCATTGACAAATTGAAATTTTTTGTGTAATCTTGAATACTGAGCAGATCTCATTCAATTACTTTCCAAAGAATGGTATCAAAAGAGAAAAACTAGTTGAGCCTGGGAGAACACAATTAAGAGCTTTAAAAAGGTTTCGTCTTGTGTGTAATGGCGTTCTAAAGTTAGTGTATTGCTTGAAGATCCAAAACGAATGGAAATGTGTGCTAAAGAGAGTGCTTCGATAAAAGATTTGGACATTGAGATTGAAGATTTACTAGAATAAAACTAGGAACAAGTTTATTCTCACTAATTATGAAATTGATTAATAACATCATGGGAACTAAAATAACTAATATTTGCTAAAATCAAAGCAATACGAATCTTCCCTTACATTTTCTGGGAAGTCGGAAGGTAGCTGATAGTTTTCGCCTATTTCTCCACGACCAGAAAAAACTTTAAATTATGAAAGTTTCTCTCTTCTTTTTACACCATTCCGCACTTATTGTGCACTTCCCCATTAATTCTTGATACTTTTAAGAAAGTACGCACGACAGCCCCAATAGTTGGTTTCTGCTGCCCGGGACTTAGGGATAATACGTTTCGGTAAAGATTAAGTGTATTCATGACATGTTTACTCCTACACACTATTTATTTTCTTATCTGTCAAACTGTGATTCTAGCACAGTTATTTTCAGTAAATTTAATATTTCAAAACACAATATTTCACTAGTTGTACATACCTCCATTGCTGCAGCTAACGGAAAACCATAGCAACAAATTAATCCAACATTAACGAGCACTCCTAAGATTGCAATCGTAGCTTCGAGGCTGTGTTGTATAGTCCAGAACGTTGCTGCCGTTCCGAAACTGATGATAAATAAAATATATTGAAAGCAATTTATTTTCTATGATTCATATTAAAAAGAAATTATCTTCAAATACTGAACTTTTCTAACATTTAATATCTTGAATAATATCTTTAGGCTATTTTTTCTAATTTGGAAAAGTTAAATATTATTTATAAAACTATTTTGTGTAATTCAGCATGATCATTCTATATTTAAATTAAATTTTATTTGCACAACCAAGTGTACTATAATGGCCAGTGGTGTTTATATAGTGTGAATTGTGTTAAACAGTGGAAAAATAATTGTTTAAATTATGTAATAATAGTATGAATTGTGCTTTTTAGT
>NW_013761233.1:0-909 GCF_000517525.1 Limulus polyphemus
CTTATTAACTCCGAGATGTCCTACTGTTAAACTATCATGGGATTAACGCAGCACAACTTCCCGTAACTTTCTCGGTATAACCATTCGCCAGGTCGTCACTTTCCCATCTGCATTTTCCCATCTCTGGACAAGACTACTATCTTCAAGCTTCAACTGGTCCCATTGTGCCCAATAATTCTTTGTCACAGGGCTTAAGCTCGACACCTTCTTCCAAGCAAACCGCAAAACATTTGCTTGTATAAAATCAATTATTGGCTTCAAATCTTGGTCTTTTTCCTTCTGTGCTTTAATATCTATACCTGGTTTCACTTTACCATCATCAACTCGTTCAGTCACTTTAACTTCAGCTTAATGACACCTGGTTAGTTCAACCTCTCTTTTGCAGCAATGTCTGCAGTCATTTTTGTAGGATCTTCGGCTCAGTCTGTCGGCATTTCCATGATATTTTCCTTCTCTATATTCAGTATCATAATTATACTGGTCTATCATTCCGATCCAACATGCCAGTTGTCCCTCTGGGTTCTTTAATGATCTTAACCAGCGTAATGCAGCATGGTCTGTCCTGATGGTAAATCTGGCACCATAGAGGTAAGGATGGAAATATGTCAGACTCTTTACTATAGCAAGGAGTTCTCTCCGTGTCACACAGTAGTTCCTCTCTTTTCTACTCAAAACCCTACTGAAGTAGGCCACCACATGTTCGTTTTCGCCCACTTTTTGAGACAACACTCCTCCAATTCCAACATTACTAGCATCACAATCCAGTATGTACGGCAGTGAGGGATTTGGAAGCTTTAAAAGTGGAGATGAGGGCAATTTTTCTTGCAATGCTTTGAAAGCATGCTGGTAAGAAACTGTCCATTCGAACTTCTGTTTTTTTTGTCAAATCATGTAGCGGAGCAGATATAG
>NW_013761234.1:0-910 GCF_000517525.1 Limulus polyphemus
ATTAAAGACAGGATAAAAAAATCACATCTATTTCATTTCACTCACCCTATGTCGGGTTCCTTGTAAAAAAAAAAAAAATTGTAAAGATCGTTAACTCAGCATAATAGCCGTGCATTCTTGTAAAAATGATTACCTGATTAACTAAACTGAAGAAATATAAGCTGCATAGTCAAACAAAGAACCCGAATAAATATTATACTCCAATTCAAGGAAGAATCCTGACGACACAATGTGTTTTAAAGTTGTCCCATCTATTACAACCTCACCCAAAGTGTTTGCGTAGTTTAATATATAAAAATATATTTAAACAAGAGCTACAGCACAATTCCGAACAATTGTAGCAAACTAAGGCATTTAGAATATGTAATGGTTGGAAATAATTTTTTGAGACAATATACGTTTTGTGAGTAGAAAGAGTACAATTGTTATCATCAGTCAAGGCAGGAATTGAGAAAAAAAGAACATAAGAAACATCCAAGAAGTGTACAGAAAACCTCCACCCCACATAGTAGAAATAGGCCCGGTATGGCCAGGTGGTTAGGGAGCTCGACTCGCAATCTGCGGGTCGCGGGTTCGAATTCCCGTCCCACCAAACATGCTCGCCCTTTCAGCCGTGGATGCGTTATAAGTGACGGTCAATCCCACTATTCGTTGGTAAAAGAGTAGCCCAAGAGCTGGATGTGGGTGGTGATGACTAGCTGCCCTCCCTCTAGTCTTACACTGCTAAATTAGGGACGGCTATCGCAGAGAGCCCTCGTGTAGCTTTGCGCGAAATTCAAACAAACAAATAAAACAAACATATTAGAATGGTGCTTAACAAAAACACATTCTATATGTTTGTTTACCGAAACGTAAAGTAGACATGACCGTTTATTGCATATGTCGTTCACGATTTGTAACCGAAAGGTAA
>NW_013761235.1:0-2431 GCF_000517525.1 Limulus polyphemus
GTTCACACCTGGACAGCCCGATTCACACCCTAATGTCTACGTTACGGTACTGGTTCACACCTGGACAGCCCGATTCACACCCTAATGTCTACGTTACGGTACTGGTTCACACCTGGACAGCCCGATTCACACCCTAATGTCAACGTCTACGTTACGGTACTGGTTCACACCTGGACAGCCCGATTCACACCCTAATGTCAACGTTACGTTACGGTACTGGTTCACACCTGGACAGCCCGATTCACACCCTAATGTCCATGTCTACGTTATAGTACTGGCTCACATCTGGATATGAGCGTGATCTGGCCTTGTGGTAGAGCTCTAGAGAACGGATCTAGTGAGCCTGGTTCCAATCTGTGTGATACCACAAAATATTCTCCGCTATAACAGTGCGTTATAACAGTGACAGTCAATCCATTGGCGTGGTTGGTAAGGTGTTTCTGATTGGCGGCAGATACTTTAGGAGATTTGCCATAAATACAAAATATCGGTACAATCTCGATTTCCGGATTTTGTATGGCACTGTGCAGATTAAATTACCGGTTTACACACATTCATATCAATGTTTTAAAGTATACTGGTTAATACTTGAATATTATGATCAACATTTTCATACACCAATGTGTAAATGACAGTACCAGTTCACACCTGAATAGTCTTAATACACACTTATGCGACCGTGTGCGTCAGTTCCGGCCATCATTTTGTGACATGAATATTATTATGATTCGAATGTTATTTTTCGAAGTTGATTTTCATCATTGCGAAAACTACTTCAGGATGGATGAACAGGTGAGCTCCTGTTGCTAGATATTAAATAAGGCCTAGTGATAAAGAAACAATGAACAGGACGTAGATGAAGGGAAGACGAGGGCTATGAAAGTTGTGGTTGTATTATATATCTTCAGTTTCTGATAGTTAAGGAGCATGTACAATGACGCTATATAGAAAAACATTTGTCCTGTTGGAGACATGTATAGTTTTATTTAATTTTATAACTCCCTTTCTGTAGTATCTAATTAGGGACGGACTAGAACCTTATTGAAGACATTAAGTTAAGGAAGCCGGTGTGACGTTATGTTTTGTTTGTTCTTCTAGAACCAGCACCGTGTATTGCTTGTAACCGGTGTGACGTTATGTTTTGTTTGTTCTTCTAGAACCAGCACCATGTATTGCTTGTAACCGGTGTGACGTTATGTTTTGTTTGTTCTTCTAGAACCAGCACCATGTATTGCTTGTAACCAGCCAGATACGTATGAAAACATGATTGATAATTTTTGTCGAGCAGATTTTGGTAAGTTTTTATCAACTGGAGACCAGTTTGTAAGTATATAGATTTTATCCTCTAACCCTTTTAATTATTAACATTCCAGTTTCCCCATCTTTTTTGGCTTTTATTTTCATCTATATTATACTACTAGTGGACATTTGGACAGCGCGACCCATACTCATCTATGTTATACTACTAGTGGACATTTGGACAGCGCGACCCGTACTTTCATAAACTACCCCTTCGGTCACTAATACTCGTTCCATTTTACTTTTGTTCACACCTACATGATCCCACTACTTATCCCTAATATACCCACTAGACATACTTGCGCAGGGTCCCCGAAAGTGTTCTGTTTCAAGAGTAAATAAAACCAAAATTAAGAGGTAAAAAAAATATATTTACTTGCTTTTTAAGTTCATATGTCATGTTGTGTTGTAGACTACAGAGTGCATAATTCATCTTGTAATTCACGGCATGCGCATGTATCACTGACGTCACGACAGTAATACTTATTTGACGTCATTTTAGCGTTTACTGACAGACAACACACTACTGTATAGTGGTGCGAGTGGTTAAAACAGGTTACCCCTCCAGTTGGCCTCGAGAAAATAAGCTCATTACCCACCAATTCTTACATCCTTTTTGTGCTTATAAATTCTCCTTTATATACTCTGTTATGTATCAATATTTAAGAAAAGGAATTGTTCTTCCCTCTACTATGTCACCACTTCTATATTAGGGACAGCTAACGCATGTAGCCCTCGTGTAGCTTTGCGCGAAATAAAAACAACAACAACAAACAAACAAACAACGGATATCGGTGCATAGAAGACCCTTATTTTGAACTGATAGATTAGAGGGAAAGTAAACAACACTCGCCGCCAACTCTTGGATTTCTTATCTAATGGAATAATGGGATTTGACCATATCTTTTATAGCGCACCCGCTGCCCTAAAGTTCGGAGCGCATTTTTGGCGGCAACGGGTGACGAACTTTAAATTGTCAGATTTACAGCCAGAACATGCTAGCCGCCAGGGTTTATTGTTACAAGAAAAGGCAGATGAAAATTAAACGTGCTATAGTGTATGAACCACCATTGCCTGATCCCAAGTCCAGGATGAGAAAGTAGGAGGGTTGGGCGCGGGGCTAGCAACTCTG
>NW_013761236.1:0-909 GCF_000517525.1 Limulus polyphemus
GACAGCATTTAGTTATGGCCATGGTCTCTAGCAATACCGAGTGATGTCATTCGGGCTCAGTAATGCTCCAGCAACATTTGAGAGGCTGATGGAACGAGTATTGGAAGGCCTACAATGGAGGATAGCCCTAGTGGACCTAGACGATGTCATTGTATTTGCAACAACTTTTGATGAGGAAAAGTATTCAAGCGTTTGAAAGTAGCAAACCTCAAACTCCATTCCAAGAAATGTCATTTGTTTCAGAAAGAAGTGCTTTACTTAGGCCACATTGTAAGTGAGAATGGTGTGCAAACTGATCCTGATAAGGTGAAAGCAGTGCATGACTGGCCAACACCAGACAATGTGGGAGAGTTAAGAAGTTTCTTAGGACTCTGTACTTATTACCAGAAGTTTGTGAAGGACTTTGCAACTATAGCTGCTCCACTACATGATTTGACTGAAAAAGGCCAGAAGTTTGAATGGTCAGTTTCATGCCAGCATTCTTTCAAGACAATGAAGGAAAAATTGGCCTCCAATCCACTTTTAAAGCTTCCAGATCCCTCACTGCCATACATACTGGATTGTGATGCTAGTAATGTCGGAATTGGAGGAGTGTTGTCTCAGAAAGCGGGCGAAAACGAACATGTGGTGGCCTACTTCAGTAGGGTTTTGAGTAGACCAGAGAGGAACTACTGTGTAACACGGAAGGAACTGCTTGCTATAGTAAAGAGTCTGACATATTTCCACCCTTACCTCTATGGTGCAAGGTTTACCATTAGGACAGACCATGCTGCATTACGCTGGTTAAGATCATTAAAGAACCCAGAGGGACAACTAGCACGTTGGATTGGAAAAATAGACAGTATAATTATAATATTGAATATAGAGAAGGTAAAATCCCATGGTAATGCTGATTGGTACTGAGCCGAA
>NW_013761237.1:0-1462 GCF_000517525.1 Limulus polyphemus
GTTTTTATTCTTGAACCAAGTTAAATAAAACATATTGTTTTTATTCTCGAACCAAGTTAAATAAAACATATTGTTTTTATTCTCGAACAAAGATAAATAAAACATGTTTTTATTCTCGAACCAAGGTGAATAAAACACATTGTTTTTATTCTCGAACCAGGGTGAATAAAACATATTGTTTTATTCTCGAACCAAGTTAAATAAAACATATTGTTTTTATTCTCGAACCAAGTTAAATAAAACACATTGTTTTTATTCTCGAACTAAGGTAAATAAAACATATTGTTTTTATTCTCGAACCAAGGTGAATAAAACATATTGTTTTTATTCTGAAGTTTTCCTGCGTCACGTGTGTCGAGACTACAAATAAAAAATAGTCAAAATCACTTTCAAGTTAAATCCAAAAATCTGCTGTTTCCGTTCCTGAATAAATCATGTCGTATATTATCAGCATCAACTACGGTTGAACAATAATAAATATTCATGCAATTCCCGGCAGATATAAGAAAACCAGAAAGAGTTTTGGTTTTAATAAGAAAATATATATGGAAAGTATAGGATTCGGTTTTATAAGTTACATGTGATGTTTGCTTGAAAAATCCGGATATCAGGACTGGGTATAGGGAACAAAAGTGGGCGTTTTATAATCGTATGCTATTGTTTATTATTAATTCATGGTTTGTAGGTATATTACATTGATGAGATGTTGGGTGGGGACCAAAAAAGCAGGAAAACAAAACATTGCTATGTTAGATTAGAAAAATCCCAAGTAGGCCTAGATATAACACACGCCTTTGAAGGAATGTCAGAATTCTAAGTCTAAAACAAATGTCACGTTCACGTGATGGTTAACATATGTTACCTTCAGGTTTTATCTGTTTGTGAAAAGTTTGTCACTCGAAAAGGGCTTTAAGAAAATGTTCTTAGAACTTGAAAACAATATATTCCATCTTCAGGTGTAGCTTATGATATTCAGATAAGCACTTCATATGTAGGAAGAAACATCTATCGCGAAAATGTTTCTGTTATTATAATAACCACCCAATCCCAGTGGGATATAGGTAAGTTTGAGGTTTTGTAACGTAGAAAATCAGGGTTTGATCCCTACGATAGGCAATCCGTTGTACATCTTTGTGTTTAACAGATTCATCTGTTCTTTAAAACTTATTAGGACTGGATTAAAAGATTAGCTGTCTGCTGAGAGATTAGCAGTAGATTAGCTGTCTGCTGAGAGATTAGCAGTAGATTAGCTGTCTGCTGAGAGATTAGCAGTAGATTAGCTGTCTGCTGAGAGATTTGTTTTTATCCAAACTGTGACGTAACGTATTTTTACAAATGTTACAGAACTTCAGTCTTATAAAAGTAGATTTTTTATCTAAAGTGTGACGTAACGTATTTTAACAAATGTTACGGAACTTCAGTCTTATAAAAGTAGATTTTTTTATCCAAAGAGTGACGTAAC
>NW_013761238.1:0-910 GCF_000517525.1 Limulus polyphemus
AAACATACGATTTCACTACGTTATATACAACTATACCACTTAATGATTTAGGAATTGTGATAAATTCTTTAATAGACCAATTTATAGATCTACACATAAAAATAGGAAATAAACTTTTACTGTTAATAATATTAAAAACATATTCAGTTTTTGCACATGTATAATAATTATATTAATTTTGATAAGCACATTCATAAAAAATAGTAGATATATCGATGGGTGTGGTGTTAATTTGTATCTATATTTTCCCAAAAAAACATTTATAAATAATTGTACAAAACCGAAATTATTTTTCTTAACGTATAGATATACTGATGATTTAATTAATATTAATAATACTGTAATAACTAATAATAATGGTAACATTTATCCTACAGTTCTACAGATCGAGAACACTTCTATATCAAATACTGTAGTACATTATTTAGATTTAGATATTAATATAATTAATAATTATAGTAATATTAATATTGATGATGAAACAAATGATTTTACATTTAAAATTTGTGGACTTCCTTCTCCAAACAGTAACGTACCAACTCATGCCATACAGAGTATAAAATATTCACAGCTTCCTAAGTATTGTAAAATGTGTAGCAATGTACAGTTCTTCATATCTAATATTAATATATTAGTACATAAACTGATTTTTAAAGGCTTAGATAAGCAAACTTTAATTAAATATTTTAAATTATTTTATAATGAATATAAAAAAATATTTATATAAATATGAAAATAGTGATTTAAACAAAATTACAATATATATACAATAAAGAATAATGTTTAACATGTCTTGTAGAAAAAATAATTGGAATTACTTATTTTAGCATTTCATACTTTACCGCTAGAAACCAGGTTTCGATACACATATTCAGAATTACCGTATCTATATGCAATACCTAAACTGAAT